>NC_089785.1:5797986-5820486 GCF_040412425.1 Macrobrachium rosenbergii | reverse complement strand
TTACATCAAAACCCCCCCTTACTTCCCAATTGGTCTCGACAGAGAAAAAAATGTGTAGTTATAGCGAGGAAATTGCATGAACTTTCACCCATGTTGGACACAGTCAATTTCCCTTGCTTCCCGTAAAGTTATAACACAACGGAGGTCTATGCTGGTAAATATAGTGCACAGTTTCGTATTAGTGAGGGCTAATTCTCTTCCGAACAATGGGATCAAGACACAAGGCTGCCTGAATGCTGAAATTACTTACTCAACCTTCCCTAATTCCTATTTACTGCACGGGAATAGTTGAGTGTCGCTAAGCAATATTAATTATTCTTACACTAGACTTCATAAAAGTAAATTGGTTATACCAATTGTAGATGGTGGTGAAGAGGGAAAGCAAAGGAATTGGAAATACAGAAAGAGATATAAACGAGTCGATGAAAATTTGGCAAATTTCAAACTTACCGTTGACGTAGGTCGCTGTGCATGCAACTGATGATCAGAAGTCTTGAAAATAGCTGTTGGCTCACTAATATCAATGTAACAGTAAGAGGGCAAGTACAAAGAGTTAGTTATACGCCACGCGTGTGCCTTGCACAACATCCCGGCTCTCTCTGACCTCTTTCGGTCAAAACAGGGCGGATGTAGCGTTGGAGTGTTTGTCGCATCAGTATGCCTAATGCCTCGGGGCAGTCTGGAATTTGGACAAATATTGCCGATACATAGAATAGGTAAAGAGAAGCTTAAGACCTCCTTTACTAGAGGTTACTTGGTGAACCTTCCATATGTTGTTAGGCCCCTAATGCTAACTAAAGAGTTACTTTTTTAAATAACCAGCCTATCCCTGCATATACGAAGACGCCTTCTTGTCTTTGTTCGCGTTATTTTTCTACAATAAAAATGCATAGAGGGCGAAACAAAATATTTTATAAAAATATTATATATATATATATAATATAATATATATAATATATATATATATATATATATATATATATATATGTATATATATATATAGTATATATATATATATATATATATATATATACACATATATATATATATATATATATATATATATATATATATATATATATATATATATATATATATATATATATATATTATATATATATACAGTATATAATATTATACATATAATGATTAACACATATACACACACATACATACATACACACAGGTGGCCCGCATGACTTTTTGTTTTTTTCAAGAGTGGCCCTCAGACTAAACAACTTAGACGGCCCTGGTCTAATTGAATCCTAAAGGAGAACGCAGTGTAGGTTTAGTTTGAGAAGAACAGTTAAGAATGGGGCTAAAAATGTTTACAGGACAGATAAATGTGATAAGATAGAAGTAAGAATATTATCTACGGTGTAATTTATGTGGAAAGTGGGTTGGAGTTAAAGAGGTCAGTGAGGAACAAACTTAAGTTAGAATTAGGACAATCAGTAAGCAGGGATATTTTTTTTCTCCCAAGGAGAAATATAACCAGTTTATGATAGTATTAGGTAATAAATCATAGGGAAGGGAGAACAATTAAGAATCTTTGGAGCATAGCTGGAAGAAAAAAGAGATAATTACGTTTTAAAACTAATAGATAGATGAGATACTCAAGAAGAATATATGAGGGAAGAGCAGGAAGGCAAATACTGGAGAAAATGGGATTTTATTCTGGAGAAAATAAAGTAGCCAAATGAAATGCATTAGAATGAATAAGAGAAACTCAGACAACACAGATAAACTAAAAAATTATTTCCCAACATCCTAATGATTCTCGTAAGGTTTTAAAATGACGATAAATCCAATTGCTTTCAAGCACGTTCAGAGCATTCTTTTTTTTTCTTTTTATGATACTGGAAGACTGAAAGGTAGTCAGGAAAATTCCCCCTACACTTTTAATTGTTGTTAAATTTGGGAGAATGATTGGCTTATGTAACAAACGTTAAGAAGATTAAGTAAATTTAGATTTCATGGTACTTTCAAAGCGAATCTCTCTCTCTCTCTCTCTCTCTCTCTCTCTCTCTCTCTCTCTCTCTCTCTCTCTCTCTCTCTCTCTCATTTTCAACGAGAAGGAAAACTTCCCCTATTTTACAATGCTTGTAAGCAGTAGCTTGTAGAATACAGTATATATATATATGTGTGTGTGTGTATGTATACATATATATATATATATATATATATATATATATATATATATATATATATATATATATATATATATATATATATATATATATATATATATATATATATATATTGAAAGGCAGATCCGATGCCCAGCTAAGCCACTCAAGTCATAAAAGAAGTAGGAACCAAAGTAACTGTTGTACCCAAAGCTTTGCCGGGGCAGGATAACTGTTTGCATACCAGCGTGTTTTCCCCAACTTCCCGACTCAGCAGTGAACCACTGACAGCATTCCATTCGAATTATCCTTTCTGAGTGAATATCATCGAAGTAATCAACACTCAATCACGTATGGAACAGAAATAAATTTCTGACTCACATCAAGATCGAACCCAGGTCATTCAATTAAAAGGCAATGGTGCTTCCTGGTGTGAGTCAGAAATTAATGTCTGTTCTACACGTGATTATGTTGAGTGTTCTCTCATATTCACTCAGAAAGGATAATTCAAATGAAATACTGTCAATGGGGTCACTGGTGAGTCGGGAAGTTGGGGAAAACACGCTGGTATTTGAAGCAGTTAGCCTGCCCCGGTAAAGCCTTGGGTACAGTGGCACTTAGTTTGCAACTTCTTTTATGTCTTGTGTGGTTTAGTTGGCAGAGGCCTTGCCTTTCAATTGAAAGACTTGGGTTCGATCTTGATGTAGGTCAGAATATATAATAATAATATATATATATATATATATATATATATATATTATATATATATATATATATATATATATATATATATATATATGTGTATATATATGTGTGTGTGTGTGTGTGTGTGTGTGTGTGTGTGTGTGTTTACAAAAAAAATACGCACCTTTGTTAAGTAAAATTAATCCTTCATGACTGATCCAGTTTTTAATGCAACACCAAAATTCCAGTCAGTTTGGCGTAAAATATCGAAAGTAGAAGTCTAATTAGATTACGTGATTATGAGAGAAAAATTTAAGTATACCTTAGTTTTGCAGACCACTGAGCTGATTAACAGCTCTCCTAGGGCTGGCCCAAAGGATTAGACTTATTTTACGTGGCTAAGAACCAATTGGTTACCTAGCAACGGGACCTACAGCTTATTGTGGAATCCGAACCACATTATATTGAGAAATGAATTACTATCACCAGAAATAAATTTCTCTAATTCTTCATTAGCCGGTCGGAGGAACTCGGGCCTAGCAAGTGCTAGGCGACAACTCTTTAGACTCTCCCAACGAGGAACTGATTATGTGAGAGAGAGAGAGAGAGAGAGATTTTCTGGGCCACTCCTGTTGTGAATAGAATAAAATTTGACAGAACTTATTTTGCAAAAAGGAGCTGCAATATGCTTCATCTGCAGATGCGAATTTTCCCTTCCTGAGTGGGGAATGTAAAGCGAAACTTTTTAGCATTAGGAGGACATGCTAAGCACCTCATTACTCTCTCTCTCTCTCTCTCTCCTCTTCTCTCTTTCTCTCTCTCTTCTTTCCTTCTTTCCCAGTGAGCGCTTAACACGAACATGCCATTAAGGTACCCACCAAAATATAGATTCCATGCAGGTACACACTACTGCGTTTCGATTTGATTTTTTTTTTTTTTTTTTTTTTTTTTTTTTTAAAATATCTCTATCGTAGTTTATACCGTTTTCATGGCTATTGAAATGTCAGAATCGGGCTAATCATCAACGCAGTTCGGCCTCTCAGATATTTCATGACACTCCTCTTTTTTTTTTGCCCTGACTTTTTCAAGTATGTAAATAAAAGCAACATTTAGGGCATCCACTTTTTGTTACCAGTGGAATGATACATTTATTGAAAATGATTTGGATGAAGCATTTTGCTAAGTAAAAATGAAGGAACGTATTATTGCACATTTTATAAAGAAGTTTTAAATTGATGCTTCTCCACAGCTCATCAACATCGTATCCCAGACTCAGTTACACTTTTTTGCTAGAGTTTATCAGAGCTCATTTTACCGATAATAGAAGTGATTTGTTTAAATCTGAGTTGATTTATGAAATTGTAACTGATATTTATTAGTCTTACTCAACATTTAATAAGAATTCAAAACCCTATAAATTGAATGGGTGATATTTTTGTAAAGGTGTAAAGATTGATCAGCGTAAAAGATAATCTATTTTTTAATATTAAAAGTGTTTATAATCTTATTTTTAAGAGCAGCTTAATCATAAAAAGTTTGTCATTCCCAAAGGTTTTAGAGAAGAGAATAGTGATCAATAACGTCCAGCGAATTTCTTTCGATTTCACTCGATTTTTTCTATATTCAGAGCGACAGGGAGTGCTTCTTGTCTCCAGAAAGGTGACACTTTAGAAAAAAGCTATAACAGTGTCTCTTCACTATCTATTTTTTTTTATTATTATTATTTCGCCAATGACTCCCCTTAGGTCATGACTTAATACTTGTCAAGCGATCCCTTCTTAAACTGAAGGTCAACAGCCCGTGAATAGTAGGGTGTGTATATATATATATATATATATATATATATATATATATATATATATATATATATATATATATATATATATATATATATATATATATATATATATATATATATATATATATATATATATATACATATACATATATATATATATAATTATAATTTTTATATATATATATATATATAACATGTAATTTAAATTTTCACATTTATCAACTTTTTATTTTACAAATTTAAGCCTCAAATATCGTTTACCATGGAATTCACTATACCTCGAGGATAAGTACGCCCAGTGAAATCGTAACTGATAAGCCCATAGTGGCCCAAGTCAATGTCTGTCGTTGTTTCTAAACCAGGCCACTATTCGAATCCTGGCTGGGGTAGAAGCACTAAACTGTGATTTTCCTTGGGTGTAAGTTATTCCTAAGAAAAGATTGAATTCGATATAAAACGATATTTGTGGTGTAGTATTTTTTACAAGGCAATAAAACTCTACAATTGAACTAGGGAACCCGACGCATTGTAACTAACATTAAAGAAATATCAGAAAATAACTTTCTCACTAAACTCTGAGAAGTTTCTTGGGAAAACAAATCCGTCTTCTGGTTCTATAAATATCTTTGAGATCTGGTGTTGATGGACAGTGAATAATGGCAGATGTTCGCTTAATGGAAAAAAATTATTCTCTCATTCACTTTTGCGCGCTGATTGATGTTATTAGTTCTGAAAATTCTTTTCTTTCTAAAATCTTCTTCTTCTTCTTCTTCTTCTTCTTCTTCAGATGAAATGAAACCGCCTAGAATGGATATTCCTGTTATTCAACATTTTCATAGAACTTAAAAATATCAGTTGAATGGTTGAAATTTTGCAAGGCAGTAAAGAATGTTCTGAAAAAAAAATGTGTATAATCATATTTTGAAGAGTAGTAAAGGAAAGTAAATGTCGTTCCTAAAGGTTTAAGAGAAATGAGAATGGAATTACAGCGTCTAGAGAATCTCGAGTGATTTCCCAAGGGTCTTCTGATATTAAGACTAATACGGAGTACTTCTGCCTCAAGGGAGGTGACTCTTCAGACGAAAATCTTCATATCAGTGTCTCTTCATTCTGTTTTCCCTGGGAATGTTTCGTCAGATACTCTTATTAGGTAATGAAGTAACACTTGTCAAGCCATCACTTCTTTATCTAATTTTTTGAGGGTCAGCGGTCCGTGCATATACAAATGTACAGATATTATATATACTATATATATATATATATATATATATATATATATATATATATATATATATATATATATATATATATATATATATATATATATATATATATATATATATATATATATATATATATATATATACATACGAATTTTTGTCACTTGTACACAATTTATTTTTTGTATTCACAAAAATTAAGCCACAAATATCAGTAAATATGGAATTCACTATAATGCGAGAATCAGTTGCACCAAAGGGGATTTAAACTGATAAGCCCGTAGGTTGCCCGTGTCACTGTCTGTCGTTTTCTATCGTCGTTTCTAAGCCAGGCCATGGTTCGAATCTGGCCGGCACCGAAGCACAAACTAATTCCCCTTGGGTATGATATTCCCAACGTTATGATTAATAATAATAATAATAATAATAATAATTTTATTATTATTATTATTATTAATTATTATTATTATTTTTTATAAAATAATTAACATTTATTGGTATTCCTAACGATATAAACTTGTTAATAATAATAATAATAATAATAATAATAATAATAATAATAATAATAATAATAATAATAATAATAATAATATTTTTATTCAAAAACGAGCATTTAAACATAATAGTTTTCCTGCAAAAAACAAAAAATAAAAAAAGAAAAATCCCTTGGTGATGACACTTCACTGTTTGAAATCACTGACTTAATTAATTTCTTTCCTGGCGAAATCCAGAACATATTCATCAGAACATAATTCATTCCTTGTTTAATAACGTAATTAGGAAATACGCGGAGGCATTAATGGAGCATTGCAGTTGCAAGGCTCCTCTCGTGAAATAGAGAAATTATTTGAATTTTCTAAGTGAATAACATATCATTTCTCTTCTCCTCCAGGTTTCATTTCGTTGTCTTGTTTTCAGTTTAATCTCTGCTCAAAGAAGCAGCTTTTGCGTGTGATGTTCAGGTCATTCGTCTTGCACAAATGCTACGATATTTAGTTAAAGGTTTGGCACCAGAGGCAGTTAAAGTGTTAGTCATCAATAACATTCTTCTTCGGGTTTATCCACATTGTAGTAAAATACCTCATAAGCACATGTTGGCAACGTATCGCATACACATCACAAACAGTTTGAATACAGGTGAACGACTTCTTTGTGGTTGTAGCCAGCGCTGCTTACGATTATCTGGCATTTGCCAAATCTTCGTTCCACACTTATGCTAAATTTTTTGCTTTCAACTTGTTTATGATATGTCGGTGATAAGTTGCCGGTGTGTGTTCATGACTTCTTTTACTGTATTGTGGACACAGCCTTATACGACAAATAGAGAATTATAATTATTTAGAGTTTTGATATTTGTGCTTATTGAACAGTGTCAAGCTGTTTTATAATAACTAAGTAGTGACTATATGTTATGTATTTTTTTTTATAATTTCTGATACCCCATATAAATCGAATAAAGGTACAAATTTTGTTTTTGCACAACAAAACAAGTAGTTGTGTAGCTGTCTAGGAGGGGAAGAGTAAGTTATTAAGAACAAAAAAGGGAGAAAAGTAGTGTTATATATGAAAGTAATGAGGTAAGCCTAAGTAAGTACTCACAAGAGAAAAAGAAAGTGTACTTTATGGAGGCAAATACAGAGAGGAAGATTCAAGAGCAGACGAATCTTGACTAAATGAAGGAAAAAGAAAGATGAAGTCTAAACAGAGTACTGTCTTATCTGGATGCAGAGAATATTTGGTAGAACTGGTAAAACAACAAGAAAAAATATTTTGATAACGTAAGGCGGAATGAGGTTTATAGAAGGCCAACTAACTGTGACTCAGTTCAGTGAAATTGGCCACCTCACATTACAATTTTGATTGAAAGACAAGAGAAGGTAAAATGTAAAGAAAGCCTTCTGGTGAACGAAGCCAGTGACCTTAAATGCAGGCTCAAGGGTCGCAAGAAAATGCCTGGAGGAGAGAGTGGAGGAGGTGTTTGAACAGAAGGTCCTTCATATCCAGAGTCAGTGGGAGACAGAGGGTAATGTTGCAGTAATGTTGGGTGGATGATCCTTCTGAGGGGAAATGAAGAGGCTGATGCAGGGAAGGTGTCGACATAATACTTTGTTCTTGAAATGAGTTTGACGCTGTTTTTTCAGAGTTTTTTTGTGTGCACTCACATTACATACAATTGTGTATAATATATATATATATATATATATATATATATATATATATATATATATATATATATATATATATATATATATATATATATATATTATATATATATATATATATATATATATACATATATATATATATATATATATATATATATATATATATATATATATATATATATATATATATATATATATATATATATATATATATATATATATATATATATATATATATATATATATATATATATATATATATATATATATATATATATATATATATATATATATATATATATATATTTGTCACGAATGTATGTACCTGTGTACCCGTTAATTCATTCACTTCTTGACCGTGAATCAAGGCGTTGGTTGTCCCTTTTTCTGCTTCGTATATTTTTCCCTGCTAACTTTTGAACATTTTAATCCTTGTACTACATTAGGAAAATAAGTTATGCAAATAACGTCATGCTTTAGAGATTTCTCCCTTAAAACAAGTAGTTAAAACATGTTTCCATTGGAATTTTCACAATCGAAGTGATTTAGATAAATAGCCGACAAAGAGAGAGAGAGAGAGAGAGAGAGAGAGAGAGAGAGAGAGAGAGAGAGAGAGAATCTTACCATTACTTTGCAATCTTATTGTAGGTTTCTTGTGGCTAGTACTTTCCAACTGTCTATATTGTGAGCGAGAATGTATGCATGTCCAAATGTGTGTGCGGGCGCGTGTGAATGTCTGTTTGCGTACGTGAGAAAGAGAAGAAGAATTCGTACTCTTCCCTCCGAGGCTGTGATTACTAACACTTCCTTTGTGTTGAAAACTCTGATGACAAGAAATATGCCTGACTCGGGTATTAGAGGCACAGATCCCGGACAGAAATGTCTAAACTTTCCGCCGGCTTAAAATTGTTGAAAGCAATGCTTTTATTTTCTTTTATAGTCGCTATCTTAAACGAAATTGCTCTGAACGGCTTTTGAAATGTCTGTACGCTTGAAGTTAGATTCTGTTCGGGTGCAGAGTGTTGCCTCTCTTCTTGCTAGTTATGTGCGAGTGGTCATTTTTATCCTCATTTTACTGTCAACAGAAGGTCTACCTTCATTTTGATACACTGCTCATTTGCAACAAAAGGTTTCTTTACCTTTCACCTATAAAATCATCAGAAATTATTATTCCTTTCCTTTCTAATTAAGAGATTATTGTACTGCATATGACAAAACCCTTCCAAATAGAATTCCCAGTTATCTCCGTCAATTCAAGTTATACATTATTTTTTATGTATTATATATTGACAACAAACAAAAGTATCAACAGATTTATTTGACCATTACGCCCCTTTCCTCTTAATAACAATCAATTATCATATGTACAGGAATGAAGTTTACTGTGAGAACTTTGATCAATATTTTACACTCGTCTAATGCTTTGGTGAAATATTTAATATCTATAAACGACATCAAATCAGTACACTTAAAATAATTTTGAAATTTACATCTTGACAAGGTTATTATTCCCAAGATGACATTTTCTTTATTAATAAATCAGAAAACAGTCAAATGTAGAAATGAAAACCACTGTATACAGAGAAATAAATTATACTGCGTAGAATTGTTCAGATCTAGTTATACGTTACAGAGAATTTTAAGAACCAAACATGAAACAGTGAATGGGAGAGAAAACCTTAGTGACAGAAATGGAATAATAATAATAGAAAGAAAATGGATTAAAGTTTATGACAAAAAGCAGAAGCCTCACAGGAGTAGAAGCAAATTTCTCGTGAAGAACAGAAAATAATCAAAGGAAAAATGAGCGCTGCTTTTTATGTCGACAAAAATGACTCCTTTCTTGCATCAAATAAAAGTAGCAACAGAAACAGTTTTAAAGTTTTATCTTAATTGAATTTGTTTCCGAAGCCTCTTTAGCCTGACTTCATAGTCTCTCTCTCTCTCTCTCTCTCTCTCTCTCTCTCTCTCTCTCTCTCTCTCTCTCTCTCTCTCTCTCTCTCTTCCAGAATCTTTTGTTTGAGCGAACGCCCTCTTGACTTAATGGCTCAAGTTTCAGTGAAATTAGATCCAGCTCTCTATTTTTTTGTGTGTAGGGACTTAATGAAGTATTAATATGCCAATACAAATCGGAGTGCTTAAGATATGAAGCTTCTAATGACTTTATTTCAGTTTTAGAACTCTAAATTGCGGGGAATTATTCATTCCTTATGTTATTGGCCATCTACGAGTTGTACTAATGACTGGTTTAATTATCTTGAATCTTTGGAGCATAGGAATTTTATTCACGGTTTTACGGGTAAACAAACCTTCAGAACTGGTGTTGTAATTGTTTTCCAGTTATTGAAAACATACGAGATTCGCAGAATATTTATTAATGATTTACGTGTTCCTCTTTTGTTAAATTTGGGAAAATACTACCCTTGCACTCTGACATTAATACCATTATTATTTACCGTGTTCATGCATACCTACCACCTTGCACATTTTCATCGCTACCCCAATTTGTTTTTGGATTGAGGTGTTGAGATGAACTCCTTTCAGTTTAAAAATGTTACTTGGTTTTCGAAATATGAATACATGAATAAATAGATTTATTTTAATGAAGAATGATCATACCGAGTATTTTGTTTTATGTTAGTATGTTAGACTGAGCCTATGTTTTATGCTTTTTCGGATTTTTTTTTTTTTTCAAATTTAGGCCGAGTAAATACTTTATTATTTCTGAGGTATAATTAGGTTATGCGAGAGAAGTCAGCCTCCATATTAATGGAACAGACGTCTGTTTGCTCAAAAGAAAATTACCTAATTAAGAAAAGAAGGAAAAGCAACTGAAGTAAAGAGATTTTCTTAACATTTATTTGTAAAGTTTGAAGATGACAAAAGGATAATAAAATAAAAAACAAGTCCTTAATCCTTCTCTCCTCTGGCTTCAATAAATACCGCCAGTCCTTCTGCGTTTGGGTGGAGAATCAGGGCCAATGTCCGATTGATTGAAAACTAACATTTCGTGACAGGAATTGTCTCCTTTGATATTAATGGATCCTTGACTGACGCAAAAAGGTATCCTGAGGTCTTTAGATGAGGTTTAGACTTCCTCTTGCCTTATATTCTTATAATCTACTTATTCTTCTTTATTTTCTTATATTTGCTTTTCTCTGAGTTTGAGCTTGTTGATAAATTTCATTGTCTTTGCTTATGCGTTTGTTAAGAAGAAATCAAGAGAGACTCATTTATTCTCTGTAATTAAAAGGTAAAAATGAACACAACCAATTGATATGGAAGTAAATAAAGTAAATGGCAAAACTTTGATTTTAGGAGCTGTGTAGAAGAAAGAATTTGAAAACAAGGGATAAAAGTAAGGAAGATTGTAACAGTTAAAAGAAAATGAGGATGATATAGAAATGATTTCTCATTTTCTTTATTGTTTTGTTTCAGTATTCCTTCTGGATTTTGCATCCTATTATCAGGGATGCTTGTCAGTGCTTGCTTTTGGCTACACATAACGGCAAACCAAAATCCTCTGAATAGACCAAATTTGTAGAATACTGAGATCATCCTACTACAGAAGGCAGCACCTGTTAGGATTGTACGAGCCCATTTATGTCACTTTGGGATTTTGATGGTAAGGGGAAACAAATGCAAAAGGACTCGGTTCTCACGAAAGTTTCCCCAAAGATCTTTCACTTCGCCTTTTGCTGCCAGTTTCAACCTTTCGCCCTCTTTCAGTTCCTTTTCTCAGATACCTGTGTACTACGGAACTCTATAAACATGAAATAAAAATATGTCTTTTAGAAATCGTTAAATTTGATCTGTATAATGTTTTAAATCTCTCTGCTACTTTTTACCGTATCCAAATGATGTTTTCTTTATTTGCAATTAATTTGAGTTTCTGGCATTTCGGCTAAAGGGCATTGTATAAGTTCTGAAGTTAATAAGTTATCTTACTCTTTTACTTGGTCCATTTTCTGAATGAATATGATGTGCCTTCTTAGTTAATGTGTGTCACCATGATGTTATGAATTTACTTTAGAAATTGTTATATTTATAATATTAAATTATCAGTGACTACATCATATATTACCTGTAACACCCTGGCTTCATCATTCTAGTAAGATGTTGAAGTTATTACAAAGAATAATTTTTATTTACTTTTTTTGTATCTGAAAAATCCATCTTTAATGTAATTTTGCGACTCTTGTATTTCATGTACTTAAAGTAAAAAGGTTAATTGCTGTCACAAAGGCTGCAACTCGAAGGAAAACTCTCTCTGCAATTTATGGGATAAAAATTTGTGTAACGATTCAAACTTGATTAATTAAAGTGAACTCTCATATTACCTTTGATCACAATAATTTATTGTTAGATAAAATAATTGATGTTTTATAGGAACAAAATCAATGTTGCCCGAGTTAGACTTCTAATAAAAAGTATAGCTTTTATAGGTAGCAGATTTTTAAACCTTAACCATTAACATGAACTATAAATTGTTAAACAATTAATTATAGTTAATTATAAATTTCTCTGGGATTACCGCATGACTGGGTCTTGATTAGGTAATTCATGACGGTTGAAGTAAGTTTGTTTATTCCTCACCAAAAAATGCAGCGGTGGCAGTGAATCGAATCATAGCTAAATCGGTGAACAAAGTACGAAAAAGGATAAAGAGGTTTTAGTTTTTTGGATTTTTAAACTCTTGGGGAAAAATAATATTTAAGCAGAAGAATTATTTTAAAATAATTCGTTTTACTAAAATGGAAATTTTTATCGGAATGAACACGTTTCTAAATACAACTGTAAAGCGTTCATCTTTCCCCTTGACATTCAAACAGCAAAGTTGAGCATCGTTGGGTCTGGCCAGTTTCTGCAAGGGTAACCGCTAAGAGAGAGAGAGAGAGAGAGAGAGAGAGAGAGAGAGAGAGAGAGAGAGAGAGAGAGAGAGGAGACGTTAAACAATTGTCTTGATAGTTTTTCTCTCAATGTAAATGAGCAGATGAGACAGTTTTCATTCTTAGGGGTAAGGTTACTTATCTTGTAAAGGAACTTGATTCATATCAAGGAAAATTGCCTTTTTTCCTGGACCTCTCTCTCTCTCTCTCTCTCTCTCTCTCTCTCTCTCTCTCTCTGTTAATGTTAATTTTCTTTGTGTAATTTAGATATTTCAGTTGATTTTCCATATTAACAATATGAAAGTTGATTTTCCAGATAAACAACACATTCGTCATTTCAAGAAAGAAACCGAGTTCTTTATGAAGACAAGGCTAGAAATTCACTCAATAATTCTGTCTTGTAGCGATAAAATGAATTAATTTTCTAGAGGCTTCATCCAAAATTCATTAGGATTTAGAAATATGAAGGTGAGAATTTAAAATTTTCAGCTCTTTTTCGGAGAACCTAATGACTAAATAGTTTGCTTTACTAATATACACAAATATCTACAAAAAAACAATATTTTTTTAGGAATGAATACTTGTGTTTACTATGAATAGTTAAAAGTCAATGAAATTAAACTGTTAACGAGAATTTTATATGTTTCGCCTCAGCTCTGTTACGTCGGAAAAAGTAAAAAGTCAAAATGAAAAACGAATTATTTGTGTATTATCAACTTGGAATAATGATAACGATAACAGTAATAATAGTAATACAAATAATATAATTATTTTTAATAATAATAATAATAATAATAATAATAATAATAATAATAATAACTGCCAAAAAGTAAGGAATGATACCAATCCATTATATGTGGTACATTTCTTTTATTATTATTATTATTATTATTATTATTATTATTATTATTATTATTATTATTATTATTATTATTATTATTATTATTATTATAATAAGAATAAGAACATGGAAAGAAATAGCTTATCCCGAAAATTAGCTTATACATACGTAAACAGCAATAGATAACAAAGCAAAAACTAAACATTATCGTTCAGCAGCCATGCTGACGCTTTGCAAAGCTAGATTTTAACCTTTCCTGATCAAAGTAATCAGGACATTAGCGTGCATAAAGTAATTAATAAGTGTAATATAATATTATATTGCAGTAATGACGGTGCTTTGCGGTTGAAACGTGATTCTTGTAACATGGGGACAAATTATTTCATACATCGGTATGGTTTTTCCTTTGTGATTTTAATGTAATATTTACAGCAAGTTAAAATCCTTTATATAAATGTTATGTGATGGTTAGGCGATAAACTCTCTTCATTGCATAAATATATTTTGTTAAATGATTAAACTTTTCTCAGAGAAGAGCACTTGTCATTTATCACTTGTCTCGAGCACTTGAAAGATCAGTAAGAAATGATAATCGTTTAGCCTTTCGTTTTATCTGTTGCAGAAGGCACCTTTTCAAGTTCAGTAAATGCATGTTTTGTATTGCGGTCACGTAACAATTATTCGTCTCACAAACAAACAAATGTGAAAAGCACTTGTTTTACGTTTATGAAAATAGATATGTCTTTCGTATTATTAAGTGAAGCATTACGTAAAGTGATGAAATTACGGGCTTAATATATATCAAGGACTGCATTTAAAATCTGAAGAAAAGTCACTTGATTATAGAAACAAATATAATTGTATCCTTGCAAGAATATTAAAAGAAATTTTCGAAAATACGAATTTCCTGCTCAGAAGCATAAGTTCAGGGGACCCAGAATAAAAAATCGCCGGGTCTAACTTGTATTTGGGTTTTTAAAATTAGCCTAAAATCTTAAACCCATTTTTGGTGAACATCACAGGTTATGCAGTTTTTTATTGCCCCAGAAAATGAAATGAAATGAATTAGGAATGACGAGAAGGTGTCGTGTTGGGGGCGTCTGACGGAAGCCGTTAATTAAGAACAGATGAGAAAGTATCAGTGTTTTCATGTAGGGACTGTGTAGGTAAAGCTGACTGGGGCAGAAAAAATAATTTTCATAGTTTTATTATTAGGAAGCATATAGGAAGATGGAGGAGAAATGAAATACCAGGTGCATCAAACACTCAAGCTGAAGTAAGTCCCGCCAGGGAGTTGGAGTGGTTGGACAGCAAGATAGAGAGGGGGCATTAGCAAATAAATTAGATGCAATACAAGGATCTAAAGGTGGAATTCGGAGAAAACCCCATAGTTGCACTAAGAAATAGTAGTTATAGAAGTTAGACATCAAGGTTGAACAAATGAAGCTGGAGGGGAGGGAAAGTAAAAGGCTGTTCAGTGGGTGCAGCAAGGGAGGGGCCGAAAGGGCTCTGCAGACACCCCATAGTAATGCCTAAAATGTAGTACGTGAGGTGCACTGACAGCACTACAACCCTACCTTAAAGAATGGTGATATGTTGATGATGTTCCTGGATTGGGCCGAAGGTCAAAGTGAGAGGTTGCATAATGAGAGAGGAGGTTTGGCGAAGGAAAAAGCAATATTTGAAGAGCAGGTGCAGGAAAGAAGGAAAATAATCATGTAGAGGTATGAAAGAGGATGAATAAGGTGTGAGAGAGAAGTTTGGAAATACCGAGAATAAAGGAGTTAACATAGGAAGGATTGTGTTGTTATGCAGGGAGATAAAGGAGTAAATGAAAATCGCCCAGAGCAAGTAGAATAAACATAGAAAGTCAGACTATCCTTATGTACTGTCACTTGAATTAGTAAATTATTCTAAAACCCCGAGATTGGATGCTTAATGCCAATGTGTTTCTTTTTTACTATTATTAATAATACTGGAATGCCAAAAAGTACCCGAGAAAAGCGCCTTCAAAAATGTGATTCGAATCTGCTAGTACGTTAGACTGAGTGGAAATACTGACATTTGTTGATAAAGGACTGAACGGTAAAATTCAGAAAAAATATATTCAAGCCAGTTACAATATCTCTCTATAGTTATTTTGGAGCTGATTCTCTCTCTCTCTCTCTCTCTCTCTCTCTCTCTCTCTCTCTCTCTCTCTCTCTCTCTACAAAAAAATAATAGACATCTGTATATCTTTAAAGTATCGAACCCATGACAACTGCGAAAGTATTGCTGCTACAACTGTCGTCATCTCAATTATAGTTTATAATTTTTATGATAAAGTTACATAAATAATCCTGACCTTTTTCCTCTCTGGTGGCCTGTCAATAGTATTGACAACAATCGGCTGACTAGCACATCAACTAGAACATCGCTATCAAGGTGACAGAGGTTATAAAGCCGTAAGGAGTCCCGTTTAGTACCTAGAACTCGCAAGTGAGTGGAATTAAGGTTTGAAGTGTTTCAGGGTTTTTGAGACTGATCCGAGACTGTAGCTGAGGTTTGGTTACAAACGATAATGTCCAGAACCGATCGTAAGGATGATAAGGTTAATTACCGCAGTGTCGAGATATGAGTTGCAACAGGGTTCCAGTACATTTTTTAGCAAAAGGACGTCATAGAGTAATGACAGGTGCAAAACAAATGCCCCACAAATTTGTGCGGATAACTCATTTTGTTACAGCAATATCTAGTTCTTTTTTGTTTTTATGATGAGAGTACCACCTCCTCGCAAGCAATCGGTCATAATTATGCTAGCGTGAAAATATTTTGTCTAAAGAACTTGGAAAGCTGCAGAACTTTCCATTTGTCTTAAGCTCTCTTCAGCCTCAGATCAAGCAATCCTGAATCACTCCCTTACCTTCAACAAATATCCCGTAGCGGGTGGTGCCGTCAGTGCACCTCATGCGGTGCACTGTAGGCATTACTTAAGGTTATTTGCAGCATGCCCTCGGCCCCTAGCTGCAACCCTTGTCATTCCTTTACTGTACCTCCTTTCGTATTCTCTCTCTTCCATCTTACCTTCCACCCGCTCCTAACAGTTGATTCATGGTGCAGCTGAGAGGTTTTCCTCCCGTTACACCTTTCAAACCCTCTTACTCGGAATTTGCGTTTCAGCGTTGAATGACCTTTAGGTCCCAGTGCTTGGCCTGTGGCCTAAATTCTATATTCAATTCCATTCAACAAATATCGTAATCCCTGGGATTTGAGAGTGAATATTTGGCAGATGGTAAAATGATGGAATGACAAAATTTTCATTCATTTCCATAACAGGAATGGACTGCTGTGAGGTACTGTCCTCTTTGGTGACTAAATGGAATTCTCGTCCTCTTCCGTTTTGCGGGAATCCTGAAACTATCCTGGTTTTAGGGAAGAGTCTGCCGCTTATTGTAGTTACAAAATCTTGGTTTTATTTCAATTGTCTTTCTTTTTGTTTATTCTTCGTCAGATATACAATTCATGGCCTATTCTGGCTTACCAAAGACATTCAAGGTGAGGATTATTTACGGGGAATTAAACATTATGATACTGTACATTGTAGCATCATTCTTTGTAAAGTATTTTGCAGCAGAAGATAAACACTATTAGTAGATATTCAGACACATCTGGTTACGGCACAGAAACAGAAGAAATTCTAGATGACGAGAGAGAGAGAGAGAGAGAGAGAGAGAGAGAGAGAGAGAGAGAGAGAGAGAGACGTCGATTCACAGTCGTATTTTGTATCCTTGAAGGACACAGAGCCTTAAAATCAGGAATTTACTGTCACAATAGACCAAAGCGAATGTCCTTCAAACAGGACATTTTTGGGGTCCTGATACAAAAAAGCAATATAAATGTAAGATTATAGGAGGTCCCGTGATAGGAAAAGGAAGAGATAAAAGACGAGGATCTCATGAATGTTTCCCTTGAGATCCAATCTGCCTCTTTTACTGCCACATTTTAACTTACTCCTTTTCAGGCGCCTTCCTCTCGGACGCTCAAGGCTTCCGCACATACATACCACATTTAATTATTTACGAATCGCTATATCTTATTTGTTTATTGTTCTCTATTTCTGTTTTTCTTTCTTTCGTAGCTAATGTTCTATTTGGTGAATTCTTTAGTTAATATAATAATAATAATAATAATAATAATAATAATAATAATAATAATAATAATAATAATAATAATAATAATGTCATCCACGTCTGCTTCATATAATTTCTAAGAAAAGCTTCAGGTCTGCAAACAAATAGTACCATGGGAAAAACATCACCATATATCACCATATCACTGGCAATTTCTTACAACTTCGTTGTACGGTAATTAGGAAAGGTGATTCTTATGTGGAGTCTAATCATACCATTTTGTTTTATTAAACATCTTGTCATAATTTTGTTATTATTATTATGATTGAAATTAATAGATAATTATGACTGTAAATGATTCTTCATTCCTCACTGCAAGGAGTTCCTTACTTCAGTGGGATTCATATTTTAAAAGTTGGAATTAATCCGTGTGTGTTTGTGTGTTTCTTGTTAAGAAAAAGCTTATGCATTAGTTGCTAATGTAAATGATATTCGGGGCAAGTTCTTTGCGTTATCAAAGTTTTCACATGGTTGAATTATTTCGTGTTTTGTCGATAGTTATAAATCCATCTTCTGAAATTAAGTGGGAACTGAATTCTTGCAATCTGAGATTGCTTTAAATATTTAAGAGTCAGATAATCACTTACAAACTAAATTAGTGCCACTGCAATATGAAAGCAATGAAATTATGCAATAGCTGTGATTCATGTTGTTTGTGGTGATAACGTTCAGTCCAGTGCGGAACACTGTCAGGATCTGAAAGCTTTAATTGACGTAAAAAAATCACCATAATTAGTAGAAAAGAATAATTGGATTACGTACGCAGTATTAATCATAGTCATTTAAAAAAAAGAAAGGTGGCTGTCCTCACCCCTTTGCTGGTAACTAGATACTGATTAAAGTTGTAGTTCGTTTTACTCTTGGAAAAAAGAAACAGATTACATCAGACAAAAGGAATGTGAACTTTCTCAATTTTACAGAATTTCAACGATAAAAAAGCTGTTTTACTTTACCCTTAACATAGCAATAATAATAATAATAATAATAATAATAATAATAATAATAATAATAATGGTGAAGAAACCCACAGTGGTGTAAATGTAAATATTATTTGAAATATTTATATACAGACGAGAGCTTTCGAGAGTCTGCTCAGTTCTCCTTCTCAATCTGACTAAAACACTGAAGCAGTCATGGAAGAAATAAGTTTTGAAAATCATGTAACAATTTCAAACGCGCTGTTAACAGAAGGAAACCGTTCGTAACTGGAAATGGGCAATTTCGTAGTTGGGGTAAAACCATTGTTCTCCTTAGAAGAACCTCCTCGAGCGTCTAAGTGGTAGTTCTTCCAGTGGCTCATTCCGATGACCGTCCAGAGCAGCTTAGGCGCCTGCAACTTGGTTGCTGAGAGCAAACGTGTTACTTGGACGAAAGAAGGGGAGACAGCAGTAGCATCAGATGTGGCTGAATGACTGTCAGCTGAAGCAGAAGAACTAATCTTGAAACATTTGATACAATACTGTCTGCATATCAGGTCATTCGTCACTTTATCCTGGTGCGTTAAAGATTCTTTACCCTCCATGCAACGACCGCTGTTTATAACAGCTCCTCGTCCTTTATCTTCATCATTAAAAATGACTTTCGAGTAATTCCAGTTTATTTGATGATCACGTATCCACCTATGGTTGACAAGGGACATGTTTATGTATTTTAATAAATTCAGCAAATGAAAATAACTTTGCATTCGTAAATTTAGTAGCCTATTGAGCTATTCCTGGGTACCATTGTTGTAAAATGAGCAGTACACTTGTTCCGTGAAAAATTACCTAATATTTGCCATTTCACAATTGCATTGAACTTATTACAAAACCATTATGTCGTCCCGGTCTTTTTCGATCAATCTTGTATGGTTAAACGTGGAGTCTATTTCCCTAAGTTACCAGTGTTACATACACAAAGACTATTGGAAGATAGGCATTATATTTTATACAACGAGAGTACTGTCGTCACGGCAAGTTTAACCGATTAGAATTAGTTACCATTGGCCTGTATCAGTGAATAATGCTGAAAATAAAATATATGCAAACATTTTGATAATTAAAATGTATGACTTTTACCAGCAGTTTGCCACTACAAATATAATTTCCAATTTCACGCTCTACGTACGCTAGCAAAAATATATTTTTGAGGTGGATAAATTTTCAGTGGAATAATGTTGGGAAACAATTTTCAGCTTCGTATAATGAAATTTGTAACTCGGAAAGACTAAATTTTAACAACGTGATGATATTCTAAAGGAATGTTAAACAACATCAAATTCATACTCGAAATATAATTGTATTTGTGTTTAAAAATGTTTTTACATGAATTTGTTTAAATCCATGGTTTCTTGCCTAGTGGAAATATATAAAAAAACGGTAAATAAATATAATTTGGTTTATTTCTAAGGAAATCCAGTGATTTTACTTTCCTGAACATTTATTAATGAATTGGGAGTGAGACGAATGATCAGGAAAAATAAACGAACTTGAAAGTTCTTATAGATATGATCAATTTAGTGATGATTTTCGTGATGTAAATACAGATGACAGTCCACCTGTCGCAAGTAAGAAGGATGGAGCGTTCCCAGGTCTTTCAATTAAAAGACCTGGATTCGACCGTGATGTGAGTCAGATATATATATATATATATATATATATATATATATATATATATATATATATATATATATATATATATATATATATATATATATATAATGTTTCTGTTATTCTCCTGTTATGTCCTGTTATTTTACTAGATAAAATTCCTTTTTCATTTAATTTTTTGTGGACTTATTGATAATAAAAACTCAGTTAAGCGTAAACAAATATCTTATTATTATTATATATATATATATATATATATATATATATATATATATATATATATATATATATATATATATATATATATAATGTTTCTGTTATTCTCCTGTTATGTCCTGTTATTTTACTAGATAAAATTCCTTTTTCATTTAATTTTTGTGGACTTATTGATAATAAAAACTCAGTTAAGCGTAAACAAATATCTTATTATTATTATTATTATTATTATTATTATTATTATTATTATTATTAAGGAACAACATTATCAGCTCTTTGTCGGGTGAGTCGGTAGAGCTGCGGACTGTCACTCGATGGGCCGGAGTTCAATTCCCCGGCCGGCTGACGAAGAGTTAGAGGAATTTATTTCTAGTGATAGAAATTCATTTCTCGCTATAATGTGGTTCGGATTCCACAATAAGTTGTAGGTCCCGTTGCTAAGCAACCACTTGGTTCTTAGCCACGTAAAATAAGTCTAATCCTTCGGGCCAGCCCTAGAGAGCTGTTAATCAGCTCAGTGGTCTGGTAAAACTAAGGTATACTTAACAACATTATCAGCATATTGATAGTTCCATTCCTTCTGTGAATGGCCGCTTGATGGCTCTGATCACTGAAGTTATTAGGTTTATCCTACCATCGTCCATAGCCAGTAATTACACGCTTCGGTCTCTGTGTCTGTTACAGAGTCTGTGTTTCCTCACGGAAAATGATCGTCCGGGATGTTTATGGGTACATGCTATTCCGTATCTCATTGTAATTCGCTTTTCTTAATTTTATTTGTTGTTACTCAGTTTTCAGTGAGTTTTGTATTTCATATCGTATGTGTTTATGCTCTTGATTCTTCAAGGCATTACTGAACCAAATACGGTCCTAGAAATTCTTTAGAAAATATATATCGTGGTTTATGAAAATAAAATAGGTCTTGGGGAATATTAAAAAAAAAATGGAAAACAAATTTATTTTTAAAAATTGACCTACAGTTTCGGGGCGTCTTTTTTCCTCTTCAGTGTGGAGACACTAAGACCCTGAATGAGGATTGTTAAATATATATTTGTTCTTCAGTTTGTGGTTTTTTCAAGTTTCAAGGTTTGATATTGACCTGTTGTCATCTTGGGGATATTGTTCTTGGACGGCGGCGTCCTGCATCTAGGAACGAGCTGAAGTTTCCATCATCCTGTCTGCCGAGTCGTTCACAAATATTAAGTCGTAAAATAAATCCTCACAGTTTTCAGCAGTTTTCGAAAACATGGTTAGTTTTACCATGAAAACTTTCATGATAATTATGTAATGGAGGGACAGAAGCCTCGTGACTCTTAATAAAGTATTTCGAAATATTATAGGAAATTAGTCTGTTCAGACCTTTTGAATATTTATGTATTTGTTTATATAACTTTATTCTTTCAGGGACGGTCTACCACAGATATATATAGGTGGTGCTAAGCAAGATTTTGTCATCAATTACTGTTGTAGTGTTTCAACAATGCCGCCCCTATTTCTCTGAAGTTATCGAACTTATTCAAAGTTTAATTCGAAAGAAGAAATTGCCATTGCTCTCTGTAACCATCACAAAAATTGTAATAATTATGCTACTGTCCAGATGGAAATCATTTGACTTTACTACGCCAGATTAACGTAAAATTCCCTCGCAAGATTTGGAAGTCAATCCATTTCGTTTGTCTGTGTGTGTGTTGTGCTATACTGAAGAGAATTTTTTTTTTATAGATGGTGGGCTTCAGGTCCATAGTTGAAATACTTGCCTTCTATTCATGAACCTTTCGTGTTGGCGATATTCAAGTTCATC
>NC_089785.1:5757986-5792986 GCF_040412425.1 Macrobrachium rosenbergii | reverse complement strand
CGTTTAAATAGTGTTTTATGGGCCTTCTTATATTCATATTACACTGTAGTATTACAGGAAAAGACATTCATATATATATATATATATATATATATATATATATATATATATATATATATATATATATATATGTATATATACACATGCATATATACATACATACATAAGTCGCAATCTCTAGAAATATGTCCTTTGTCTGTCTGTCTACTAAATTATTGTTCATCTCTCAAACTGAGATTCATTTTCACTTTCATTAAGTCCAAATTTCATCATATAGAAGAGCCTTTAAAAGCGAAAATAGCGACACTTGAAGATCACATTCTCGTAATCTACAGGAAAAGGTCGTGAAGAATTGCACGGCGAAAATGAACCCCAGATATTTGCTCGTCCTCATTTATTCTTAAGAGGTTATTGGGGTATAGAGTTGGGCTTACTGTCGCACTGTCATAGGCAATTCTTTTTCTTGAGTTGTGGTGAGACGGTCCCAATGAGCAATGGTGGACATAAAGGTCGATTCTGCTGAATCATTTTTCTGAAGGATAGTTAATTAACTTGTATGAATTATGCGAATCTCCTTAAATCCCTGAGGGAAGATAAGATGGTGATCAGTAAACTCCACATCAGAGGATGAAGATTTGCATCTTCATAAATGGAGCTTGATGTTAAGGTTTTCAACTTGCACCAGGGGATAAACGGCACAATGCGCTGGAAAAAAACACGGGTTTAAGGACTAAATTCCACAAACGCTTCCTCTTCCTCCATGTACAGTATCTCTCTCTCTCTCTCTCTCTCTCTCTCTCTCTCTCTCTCTCTCTCTCTCTCTCTCTCTCTCTCTCTCGTGCATGTACTGTAAGCCAAAATGTGTTCAGCCCTTTCTTTCAACTATTTTTAATGCTGAATTTCCTCAGCTTACTCATACTTATGTTTACATTTATTTATTTTTCTGCAGTCCTGTTTCCACTAAATGTAACAAACAATTTAAATCAGCTTTATACCTCGTTCAATTTTAACGATTACTACCATCATTAGGATATATATATATATATATATATATATATATATATATATATATATATATATATATATATATATATATATATATATATATATATATATATATATATATATATATATATATATAATGTGTATATATATATATATATATATATATATATATATATATATATATATATATATATATATATATATATATATATATATATATATATATATTTAATTATATTTTAATTGGTTTGACTGCAGACAAAATTGCACCTGGAGGTATTCCAAAGGCTGAAGATTCTCATAAGATATCAGACTACAAGAAAAGAATTCAGGTTTGAGAAGCGAAGTTTGAGGTAGCAAGGACATTCCACTGAATGCAATCAATAATTTTTTTGTAAAATTTATACAATTTTGTTTTTATTTTCTTATGTAAGGGATATAGAAAGTAGTTATACTGTAGAAAAGGGTTTTCTTGTGAATGTCTGAGAGCAAGGCTTCAACTTCGCTTTCCCTTTTCTGGGCTAAAACTTGCGCGTGTAAATTGTTTTAGATTCATGTACTTTCATTTTGAAATTTGTTAAAATGGGTGAAAGAAAGCACAAAACCATCTCCTCCTGTTATGCCGTCAACCTTTCATTTGATATTGACCCAAACGGAAAATAACTGTCCAAAAAACAGGGAACTAAATATAATATATGAATCTTTTCACTGAAGATGTCATTTCTGTTTTTCAACGCTGGAGCTTACAGGCTAAAGGACACTTTCACTAGTAATTGTATATTTAAGAAAGATTATATAAATTTACTTAATCACATCTCCAAGAACATGTATCTTGATATAATTCGTTTTCAACTCTGGATTCTATGGTAAAGACGCCAAGGAGGATAAGGCTTCCCAAATAAAGCTTGGACACTGTACCAGAAATGGTTCTGACTTCCCTCTCAAAGCGAACAAACTTCTGCCAGAGTGGCACCTTAAATTTCTGCGAATTAATGAAACACATTACGTGCAAGCATGTATATGGTGTATTCATCCGATATCGTTTAAGGTAGTATTTTAGATAGAATATAATTTCTGAAAGTCATTTTATTTATTTCCAAGCCTACATGGCTCCTAGACCTGACAGAATCCTTGTCAAAAACCCGAAACGTTGCTGGGGATTTATCCTGAAAGCGATGGAGGAAATAAAGTTTTCTTCTTTATACTAAGAACAAAGCTTTATTTTCTTTGTAGATATGTTCCCAATGTCCGTATGAGTGAAGAATGGGGAGGTAAAAAGCGAGTGCCTGAAAGGTTGAGATTAGGACGGGAATGGAATGCGGGATCAGAAGAAAAATCTGCAAATGATTACGGGTGATAAGAGAGAAATAAAGAGGGTAATTGACAAACGATTCCAATTGGGATCTGGAAAAGGAAAGATTCCTGATAATCCGGATTGCCTAGTTTTTTTCAGATATTCTCTTAAAATGTTCTTTACTGATTTAATGAACTAGAACCCATAACTAAATAAGGGAGATTTTTGTTTGTACATCATGACTGTATTTCGAGTGAAGTCCATTATAAAAGAGGCCTGAATACATCTTTATATCGGATATCATTCTGTCTGCACCGATGGAATATTGGAACGAAACTCGTCCCCTGCCTGCTCTTAATTAAGCAGCGTCAGATCCTGAATTTTTTTTCCCAAATGTCAGGAGAGAGAAGAAAATTGATAAGACTCCTTTTCCTGGCTTTGATGGATGAACCAGTCACTTTTCTTTCGGTGGTGAAATAGTGGAATGATGTTCCCGAACGGCATAGTAATAGGAACATAATATGTTGTCATCACCAACAATAATTTAGGCTTTAAGGGAAGATCTCCAGATAAAAAGAGACGTAATCCTTTTTCGATATAATGAAACATAAGGCAAAAATGAAGTACATAAGTCTTTATGATTTTCAGAATTATTCGGGATCGATAATACAGAAGTGAAAACGCCAAATATTTTGGATGTCAACCAAATGATATTTATTGTTTGCATGTCAGATAAATAACAAATGAATATGAAGGCTTTTCTTCAAACATTTTTACCCAAAATAACAGAAAACAATTTATTATTATCATCATCATCATCTTCATTGCTTCAGAGTTTTTCTTCCGCTTTTATTTCCTCAAACCTCCGCTCATCTGGAGCCTCCGGTCTCGTAGTTCTCACCCCCAAAAGAAATAAAGTCTGGGGCTTCCAACTCTTGTGATGCCCTCAGAAGCCTAGTTGACGCTATCACGTGCTGTTCTCACCGTGTGATGCGAAGAACAACTACATCCTGGCAATATTGAATATTTTTCCTTTAGGTAATAGGTAAGTTGAGATTAGCTTGGGGCAATGATTCCTTATTTTGATTCATCTCAAGGACTTTAAAGTCTTTAGTTTTTCTGCCGGTGCGTCTTGGCATTTGGCTGTCAATTCTGCTTTTAAAGATCGGTGGAACTGCTTCTGAGTTGTATGCTGTCTGGTGTTGTATTTTCGCCCCGAGACTGGCAGAGAGGGCATGACGCAAGGTAGTTCTGAAGTTTGCTCCTCTGTCGGTGGTAATGTACGCAGGAACTCAGCATCTGCTAACCCAGCCTATTAAGGCTCTCTCACAGTTTTCTGCCGTCTGTTGCTTGATAGGTGTTACCTCAGGCCATCTGGTGTTCCAATCGATTATTGTGAAGAGGTATCTGTACCTCTTGGAGGTGGGTACACTGTTAAAAATTTTCCGTTGAAAAAACGGTAAAAATCCTGGCAGTAATGTTGCCAGGCATTTACCGTTTTAAAAACGGGTCCCGTAATTTTTAATGTACCGTATTTTCTCCCGTATCTGAGAAAATCCCGTAAAAATTTTTAACCGTAAAATTTACGGTTTTACTGTTAAGTTAACCCGTAATATACCGTATAATTTACGGTTAATATTTTTACGTGATTTTCTCAAATACGGGTGAAAATACATAATATATACATCACTGCGCTACAACCCCGCCCGGCAAAACTTTCAGGTGGCCAATTTAAGAAAATAAAAAACACATCAACGGTGAAAAAAGTAATTCTAAAAAATTTTTCCTACCTTTCTTGTGGGGCCTCTTTTTATAAGATAATTGTAAATTTTACCTAGTTATATACATGTTTTTTCTAATAAAGTTATTTTATTTTGTAAAATTATAATTACATCTCATGCAATATCAGAGCAGATAAAAACTAAAATCGGTAACAAATTCTATAAATGTAAAATATTTATGTAAATTTACTTGACATCGAGTGTGCAGTAACTTTTTGGGATTTATACATGATTTTTCGTATATTTCTTTGCATTTTTTTTTTTTTTGGCAAATTTACAATTATAATTGAAATACTAACATAAAATTCCTCGCGCTGGTCATATATCCAACTGGAGAAAATAATGAGAAACTTTATTCTTGAAAAACAGATTTCAGTCATAATGTTTTTAGCACAAAATCTTCCATTAATTATTCATACAGGCCATTAATCGCCTCCAAAGTTTGGCAATGTGTTTTCAATATTTTCCATTCCTTGAGCTAAATGATTGTTTTTGGCAGAATTACAGGTCAGAGTATGTCAGTGATGATGGAGAAGAGAGTGAAAGCTTTTCATTCCTTATTCCATAAGCTCAAATGCAGAAAACTCTGCTGCAATGAACTTTAATATTCTTGGGCGGGTATGTGCCACTTTTTTCTTTGTTCTGGTATTTTTGTCCCTTTTTCTGGATTTATTTTGAAGAAACACCTGTAAAAATTACAAGATACATGAACATGATGGTAAAAATACTGTAAAACAACTGCTGACCACCAGATATTACAGAGTACAGTACATGGACATTTAAATATAAATTACTTAGGTGCTCTCACTTCAAAACCGTTTAAATCTCTATGCATTGAAACATGCTTTATAGCCTATATTATTTTTATATAATTAATGCATTCATTATTGGTATATTTGTACTTGATAGTGACAGATAAAAGGGCCAGAGTAGCCTAAGGAGGGTTGAGTGGTGAATAATATTGGCTGGTTCAAACACTATTTCGAAAAGAGAGAGTAGGGGTGGTAGAGTAAGGTGGGGGTTGGGTGGAGCCTCCCTACTGACGTGGCAGATACTCCACACTAACATTATTACATTAACCAGTCCCTTTGGGTAATCCACTCTGCTGCCAAAAAATAGTGCAGGGTCTGAAACTTACTGTATGTGCCAAAATATTATATTGATCTAACTGGTACTTTTACACTGAGACAATTTTGCTCAATGAGCAAGCTTATCTTGAGCAACTTTCACAGAGCTGCGCAGAGAAATGTTTACTTGGTGATAAACTTTTTTTTTCTGTTGGAATAGTTTTATGAAATATGGTACAGGCGGAAATTAAGTGCACAGTAATATCGATAGCTACGTGAATAAGTCCAGTTCCTTACATTTAAAGCATATCAATATTCTTAGCAAATATTATTAACCAAATGTTAATATTACAAGTCATACAAAACATGAAAAATATATCGTTAAGTAGGTGTGCCAGTCTCCCAAAAAGAATCTGACAAAGGTGTCATAAAACCTTATTGCCAGATCATCAAGTCCAGACCAATCCTACCTTATCCTTATTACTAGCACATGTTTTATTTGTACATTTCTTCTGAAGAATGAAGTAGGAATGGCCTGGACTTGATGATCTGACAGTATGGTGTTATGACACCTTGTTAACGATACATTTTTAATGTTTTTTTACGACTCGTTTCTGTGATTTTTTGTCGTAATGTCCCAGTATAAATTCATCTATGGTGTTTTTATGCTCATTGCTATCCTCAGTATTGAGATAGTTTACTTGAGAAGAAAGAATAATCTGGAGAAATTTAGTTTGAAACCAAAACTTTTTTCACTAGCACAGTGTGGTTCATCTACCTTTCTAGTTTTTTTTTCTGTGATATCTTTTTAAACCATTTACAGCAATAGCCTGTACAAGTCAGGTGGTCAGAGATAGTGATAGGAATTATGCAAATAACCACTTGTACCAAAAGAAAAAACTTTTGATGTTGTACTTGCCTGATATGCTTAAATAAAAAAAACTCCGTAACTTATTACAACAGCTTACCTCTGCATGAATTCCAGTGTGACTGAAGCTTCTGATGGGTAATGAATACCAAATATGTAAAATGCTGCGAAAACCATGGCCATCGCAGCAACGAGTGAAGTCAAGTGTGAGTTGATGACTCTTCCATCAACTGCAACCATGAAGTGGGTTGCCTGGAGCACCGATGTTCCTGAAAATTAAGCCTTTGTGAAATACTGTAACAACAGAATTTTGTTATAGCATGTGTGGTGGGAACAGGGAGCTTGAATTGGATGAGAAAACAGAGGCAAATGCCAATCTATATATATTATTTAAGTGAAGCATTGTTTATTGCAGAAACTGCTCGGAAAAAAACTATTTTGACAGTGGGTGACAATTAGAAAGCCAAACACTAACAACTGGTAGGAAGAGTGTCTTGATATTGTATAAAAAAAAATTATGGATTTTACCACACAAGACAGTGTATGGATGCATCATGTATTAGAACGCAGATTAACAAATAATAAGGTCCCTGAGGAAGTTGCAGAATTCAAGTACTAATCATTGCACTTATACAATAGTACGTACATACTATGAAAGGCAAAAATTTTGAGTTATATAGAATGGAAATAGGAGCAGGGAAGTTTAAAGGTAGTAATAGTGTGCAAATAAAGACAGTTCTGAAAATAATATATTAGGAACAGTAGCATGAAAAGTTGGGATGTGGAATTAGAAAGAGGATCATATAGGAGCAGCACAAACAACGAAGAAAGGTATAAAGTTTGAAATAAAATCAATATAAAGGTGGTTTCAAATTGGGAGATTCAGAGCAGAAGCATGCAGTGATAAGAAATTTTACTATAATGTATTAAGAGTATAGGAATGATGTGATTTAGAGTCACATGCAATCCTACTTATATGTAGTATTTAATAATCATATAATTTAATGATTTAGACGGCTAAAAAACTTCCCCAATTTTGCAAAATTCAAGCAGGCCTAGGATCTACAATTGTTGATGAAAAACTTATCACATTGTTTACATAAACAACAACTACTTTAAAACTTCTGATTCTTCCAGAAATACAACTTACCAATTGCTATGAGGCATGTTGTTGCTGGTAATACCAAGCTACTGACTTTTCCAACCACAGTCACGTGTTTGAAGGGGAAATTTGGATTCTCTCCGAAAATGTGGCAGAGCATGTATAGGACTGTTGCTATAATGGGTCGATCATTATCGGCTACACTGCGCAGTGTTTAATTCAGCAAGTGCATCTGCAATTTTCTTATTGGACAGATATTTTTCTTCGAAGAACTTAAGAAATTTAGGCCCTCTAAGGCTAATCATCTTTTGCAGGGTTTTCTTCACTGGAATCCCTAATAAATTTCTGAAGTGCACTTCCATGCCAACTTCTTTAAACAGAATGTAATGGCAGCTTATCATTAATAGCCCTTCTCTGTGCATAATATGTCCTGTTAAGTAATGACTCGAGTTCAGCTGTTGGTGGCAGCTGAACTTAACGTGTTAATCCCTGTCTGATTTCTTTCAAATTTTCTTCCGTTTCTTTTTCAGGTAACAACGGTGTAGGATTTAGGCAACCGTAGCCATCCCTTTTGGAATCTTTTGGAACTTCTTTTTTTTCCTATGTTGGAGTACTGGCACGTCTCCTTATATTCTCATATCTACATAGGAGTTGCTTTAGGAGAGAATCATGGCCCGTTCCAACTGTTTCACCAGAGAAAGTGTCAAGAAAGACTTCGGATATTCATCGGTTATTTTTTTGCTAATCACCGACATTTGTCTCTTGGTTGATTTTTTAGTGGCGGCGTCAACCACTATTTGCACCAATCGTCTCCTTCATGAAGGAGTTGGTGGCACCTCATTCTGAAGAATGAGGTGCCACCAACTCTGCGCAATTCTGGTGGTGTATTTTCCCATGGTATAGTGAATTCATGAACCCATTCAGAGTTCAATGAGCCTGGAACATCATTCAATACCAGCATGGGTACTCTCTGAGATGGCTGCGGTAGTGGTGAGGTAGAAACTCCTTCTGTAAAGAAGAATCAGTAACAAACAAATAAGATGTGGTGGAGTGCTGAGATTAACCAAGCTGTGAGGAGAAACAGTAGCCATACAAATAACCAAACAAAGAAAGGAAGGTAGTAGGTAGAAAAGCCTACAGGTGGGTGAAAATAAAGTTTATGTATTGAAAGCTATAGACACCAATATACCCAAATTTTACGAAAAAGACACCTATGATAAAATAAGCAAGGAACATTCCAGAAAAAAAAATACAATTATAAAGCAAAACCCACCTGATCCCTTGGGCTTCCACCCTGCTATAAGTTTTCTTGACTGGAGAGGCTGTAAAAACTCTGTTAAGTCAGCTTCTGCCACAAGTCTGGTGCCTTCCATACTCTCCACACCAGATACTTCTATTAAATGGATCACAACTAGTTGAACCTGTGGGGAAAAAAAGAAACTAAATGCTATCCATTTGAAACTTAGTTGCTTCAGTAAATTTCCACCTGTACTAGCAGAAAAGCTATTTTGTTACTGGTACTTATGAAGAAATTTGTAATTTAATATGATGGCTTTACACTTATTATTAAGGTGTTTGCACCCTAGGACAATTGTGCTTGTATGAAATATCTAAACTAAATTAATAGTTGCTAAATAATGGTAAGCAGTATTCACACATTAGAACAAAAACTGTTTTTATTACGGTAGTATGTAGCTATAGGCATTATATCCAAAAATTTACAGGCTTCCAGCACACTTGATTTGAGCCAAAAAAGAATGCATAAAATTAAAGCTAAAGACACTATCTCTGCATTAGCTACAACATACACATGTATTTCTATCCAGAGGTTTTCATAAACTGAAAAAATGCACTTTGTCTATCAAACTAACCTTTTCTTCACAGAGGCCTGATAGATGATGGCGAACACTCCCTATCAGTTCTTCCTCCCAGTTCATTCTGGTTAGTTAGGAAAGAATGGCGGAAAAGAGTAAAGTAAGGGATTGTTATTGTGGCCTGGTGGGTAAATAATATGAAATAAGCAAACTAAAAATCTGATGAAAGGTTGGTATGCAGAACTGGATGATGGAGTATGAAGTCAAATAAAAAAAAACTTTGGAAAATGCTGAACATATACATTCAGTCTACTGTCAAAGTCTGGTATTTAATTGCTATGTATTTCTTTCGACCTATATTGTATGCATGCAGTGGCCAAAGGTCTTTAAGATCATTAATGTTAATACATTTGCTTTGACTAATATTTTCTTTCACTTCATACAGTCCAAAACTGTATTCATAAACAGTGTCTACCAACTACACAAGAAAATAAACTAAATTGCCTTTGTGTAACAGAATCATAGTGATTATTGCAAAACATGAATAACCAAAATCTGAGATGTCCACAACTACATAATTACCTCTTTTATATGCAATACCCCTAACAGTGATTATGTCAGACACAGAGGTACTTCTGCCACTGAAGTTTAATGACTTGGCTGCTCTCTGTGTACTGTCACAATAAGAGTCACAGTAAAAGGGGAGACCTTTGGCCATCTCATAAACTCCAGGGAACCGAGTACCGGATGAATACATTGCTTGCAGCATTTGGTGCCTCTCTGCCATAGTCAAGGTTACATTGATATAATTTTGTGCAGCACGAATGCATCTTTTGAAATTTGAATGTTTTGCTTCAAAGCGCATTGCCCACAACCTTATAAGGGGTCCAGACTTTAAAATATGCTCAGGGTAATGAACAAGATAATGGTGTTTTGGCTTGAGAACTCCATCTGGAAACAGTGTAAATTGGTTTTCAAGATACTCATTTATGAGTATTTGTAAATATGCTACTTGTGCCAGAGATATTGTTGGAGCACAAATATAGTTCACAATTTCTCAGAGTTGCAGGCAAAGTTTCCACAACTCATCTTCATAGTTCTGAATAAGATCACCCACAAAAAAATGGCAAGAAGCGTAACAAATACCAGTTCTGAACAGCAAGGCCTCCAAGTGTTTGTGAATTCATGTTGACTTTACATGGTTTATTAGCAACATTTGCACCATGTAACTGGAAATAAGTAATGCGAGAGTTCAGTACCTCATAAGAAAACCATTTCTTTATTTTTGCCATACGATTCAGGTAAAGTGACAGGTCATAACTAACCACACCTTCGAATAAATCATGGCCAAGACAAGGAGGTAATCCTGGCTACATACATGGTAATATGTAAGGTCATTAGAAATAGAATTAAAGTTAATGCCATGACATTCACCATCATCTGAACCAGCATCCCTGTCGTAAGACTCTGGTGTTCTGACACTTCTAGCTTGCATGGACACCTTAAAAACTCTTCTCTTGTTATGAGGCAATACGACAAAAATATGCAGTTACTAAAGTTCTCAGTAAAACCTCCAATTCCATGGGAACCTAAATTGTCACCAACAATGGAAAAAAGTGCTCCTTTCACACTGTTTCCATTTATTTTAATTCCATTTTTCTCAATATCTTTTAAGTCTGCCACCAAAGCACCAAATTCCTGACCAAATTCCTTAAGATCACTTTCAGTACAAGTTGAATGTGATCAACAGCAGACCGACATGATGGATGCAGATTACCAAGCATCGTATACTGTAGACCCCAAGAACTTGGTACAGAATGATTGACAAGGCTTTCTGGTCGGAGAAAACAATGACTGTGATTTATAAGCAGAGCCATCACAGAAGTCCTCAAGTTCAGTACCATATGAATTGGTGTTTTTGAAGTTTGCCTGAACAGATTTTACAGTCAACAAACTTTAAATGTTTCCTTTATTGGCTCATACTGGAATGTACGATTTTTGCCATATTTGTTAAGACCCAAATTCATCTGAACTGGAGCAACATATGCAAAATGCCTTTTTAGAAAACTTGACGACTATAATCAGTCCGAAACACATCGCTGTGAGCATCTCTAAACAATTTATCATTCAATATGATACTGTCAATTTCATAGAAAATATTTCTATCAATACTGAAGCAACTTAGTTTGTAAATAGTTGCAGGAAGAAAATGGTATCTGTCTGCATAGCAGTAATACCTTAATGATTAGTTGTCAACCAGTTGCGGTCTTTGGGTTGTTTAGGGAATGAACGACTAAAATTCCGTAACGGTGCCTTCATGTTGAACGATCACCACACACCCAGAGAGAGAGAGAGAGAGAGAAGGGAAGAAGAGAAGTAATGAGGTGCTCAACACGCTCTCATGATGCTAAAGTTTCGACTTTTTTCGCCCAACTTTTACGACGGGCAGTAGCGCCAACTGACAGACTGAGAGTGATCTCTGTAGTCCCTTTGGCGAAAAGGCTCGTGTTTTGGCATTTTTCTAGTAACTAAGGCAAGATTCAAAAAATTAATCTCTCTCTCTCTCTCTCTCTCTCTCTCTCTCTCTCTCTCTCTCTCTCTCTCTCTCTCTCTCTCTAGTTCCTCCGTAGACGGGTCAATATCGTTCTCTGCTGGCACTTTGGTGGGCCTGCGTTCGATTCTCCGGCGGCCAATGAAGAATTAGAGGAATTTATTTCTGGTGATAAAAATTCATTTCTCGGTATAATGTGGTTCGGATTCCACAGTAAGCTGTAGGTCCCTTTGCTAGGTGACAAATTGGTTCTTAGCCATGTAAAATAAGTCAGTCCTTCTGGCCAGCCCTAGGGGAGCTGTTAATCAGCTCAGTGGTCAAACTAAGGTATACTTAACAGTGGTCTGGTTAATCTAAGATATACTCTCTCTCTCTCTCTCTCTCTCTCTCTCTCTCTCTCTCTCTCTCTCTCTCTCTCTCTCTCTCTAGTTTTGCAAAAAAAAAAAAAAAAAAAACAAGAACATAGTATATTATTGATTGATTGCCGATCTTTAGGTAACGTCTTTCTAAAATTCCCCCAAAACTATTTTCTTCTTTCTTTGAGTTTGTCATGGAGTCTGGCAGAAGTTTTGTCGTTATGGTATGAAATGGTTAACGACGAATTTGCTTTATTAATCGCCCTTGGTTTCATAATCTATAAGAAGAAGTTTTTGAGGACATCAGTGAACGGAGAATACTCGTTGACTTCATTTAAGTTTTGTCGTTGTAGTGTGAATTGGCAGATTTGTTAATGAGAATTTTTAGGACATTAGTGAAATGAATATTTTATATATGTATCCATTTGTTATTTATTTGCAAATTTCTTTAGTAATTTATGCACTTATATATTTATTTATATTTATGTATTTGTTTTACTTACTTTTTCCAAGTAAAAAGAAAGTCCGACGGGAGTTTTTCAAGTAGACTTAAATTTCCTGAAGCCATATGCCGTCAGTCTCTGCTAACAGTTCTGGTTAAAAGCCAAGGAATTAAATCAACTCCACAGAAAGAAGCAGAATAGGCGAGAGAGCAATTCATGGAAGAACATTGTGAAATAAAAAGAAAATGAAACCTATAGAACCACTATTTCCAAATCCCTCAGAGAGCCTGGATTTCACGATAACAAGATGAGAGAGTCTTTTATTCCTTTCAGTCTTCAGTGACAAATATACTGTGTATGTTTCAGCCTGAAAGAGGCATCCATTCATTCATGCACTGAGTAACCTTTATGGGAAAGCCGGAGGTCCTTTGAGTAGACCAAATCCGTAAGATTAACGAATCCAAAGGCAACAGCTGAGAGACGATACGAGGCTCCTGAAGTCTTTCTTTGTGGGCGTTCCATAGTCAAAAGATTCGATAACGGCGACTTCCATCCACCAAGGTATCCCGGAGATGCATTCCTTCGTCTTTTATTGCCCATTCCGAACTTAGGCCCCATCAGGCGCCGTTCTTTTGGACTCTCTAAGGCTTATCAACATTCCCATAAACATCAGATATCAAACGTCACATTTATCAGTCTGTGTTGCTATCTGTATTCTGCGTTTATAGCACGTGGCCTGTTTTATGAGAAGGCATTGGCTTATCAGTTTTTTTCACTAACAAGTTACATTTATTCCCAAATACTGTACGATTAATCAATTCTGCAACTTTGCTCCATCTCCTGTATGTAAATATACACACACACTCACACACATACACATATATTTATACATATGTGTGTGTGTGTGTGTGTGTGTGTGTTTGTAGCAAATAGAGATTGAATTTTCTTTCCCCTTAAGACATTGTTCATACTGACCCATTATCCCCAGAATTTATTTCAGTTATAATCAAAATAATGCGAAGGAGCTTACTAGAACATTTCGTATATTTTAGCTATTAGAGAAGTACTCATTAAACCCTAATATACATTCATATTATCGCTGACTCCTTAGCATTTATGTATAATAAAAATAACAGTCAAAATTCGCTAAAATCCCTTCGTCCTCACATTCTGTTTTTCATGGACTCCTAAGATATCCCAAACACATAAACAGAGGCCATAAAACCATCAAAGTTCACCCAGTCGCTTATAGTGTAATTGAGCACCTTATTATCATACTTCATTTCCCGAAGAGGCTGACGAGAGATATTTTGAGTCCAGCCAAGGAAATGGGGTATATATATACAGTAGACCTTTTTAGCGTTTCCCTTATGATTATGATGTATTTATTGATCTAACAGTAATTGTAACAACATAATGAGTAATATATAAAATAATTACTGTGGGATTTGAAAGGACCTTTATTAATATTATGAAGGAATCTCCGTTTCACCTAGCATTATGATCACTTGAAATGTTATGTGCCACAATACAAAGATAAAAATGAACATGATAAGATCTGGAATAATAAGAAGAATAACAGGGGAAGAGACCCATTAACTAGAACTTTTGCTTTAAATTTCTTGTATACACAATTTTACCAATGAACAATTTATACAAAACTGCTCATAGCTTGCGATAGCTCGTGCTGTCGTCATCATCATCAATGTGTTTTTAATTGTTCGTGTTTCAAAATGTGTCTATAACAAGAAAACGGAAACACAACAGGATTCCCCCACCACCGTTATCAACGGAAAAGTTATTCATAAGAATTTCTCGTAAAATGTTAACCATTCAACATGGCTCTTTTCATAAAAGTAAATAGATATAATGTATAAGTAATGAAATGCCTCATTTTGAAAAGTTCATAATCAGATGCGTTCTCTTAACAACAATTCCATGATGGCGTTCATATCATACTTACATGGATATTGCTAATGAATTTAGCAACTGACAGCATAATTAGAGATGACGTAACAGTGTGAGTAGAGCGCCGCAGCTGAAACATGACTCTTATACTGGGAGGAAATTGGTTCTGAATACTTTGAATTCTATTGCATATTGTTTCTACGCTTTTAATGTTTTACCTCTGCCCTCCCCTTTGGTATACGATTATTGCGTTTAGCTTTACGTTAAGGCCTTTATCTTGCAACCTAACCTTATTCAGGTATACCCTCCCTTATATTTATTTAAACGTATGTTAAATGTATATCGACGATAGTGAAAACACCTACTGTAAATGGCATTCTACTTGCTCTGCATACCAGAAAACATAATTGCTTGTTACTGTTGTTATGTTTTAGAGAGACTGGACTTGAAACGTTTACGCTTTGTATAGAAAGATATGGGGTAGTTTTACGATGGTCGGAGTGGTAAATGATATGCAATAAAATTATTCCCTAATATATGATATCACATACAGGGTTATCATAATATTTGTACCATTTTGAAATGTGATTGGATGGGCAGCTTATCTATTTCATGCCCACTTGCAAAGAAGGCAAGAACGTTAAATAAATGAGAAAATGCAGATGCACCATACCATTGCGGGAGCGACAGAAGCGGCTCTTATGGAAAGAAAATTTATTAGAGTCTGAGAAACAAAAGGCGAAAGAGAATTCCAAGGTTTGGAGTGGAAGGTAATAGTCACCGAACTGTTTAATCTGGGAAACAGGCGTTTAGCCTTATGCCAGACTCTGTCAAATTCCTTGGAGGTATCAAGAGCGGTAAAAACGATTCTCCGAAGTACCGTAGAGGCAGTGATCAAACATCGTTGGGACTCAAATATTCATTTTTTGAAGTTCTATCATTCCAACTCCAGAGGTACTTTTGACGTTGGTTTTCAAACTAGAGGAAATTCCTTGACAGCATTGCGAATCCGAATTAAATATTTTGTGTTTCTCTTCTTTATCGATATTTTGATATCTCCCATCAAGGAACAGAAAGCTGAAGGATATATATATTATTTTTAAGTGGTTCATTATTGGCATTAAATTTACTCTCGTTTAATGATTTTGCTGAGTAATTAAGTTGCATTTTGAATCGTCCAATTAATCGAGAGAGAGAGAGAGAGAGAGAGAGAGAGAGAGAGAGAGAGAGAGAGAGAGAGAGACTGTAGACCTTATATCTATACATTCGTCTGCATATCTGGTAACACTGCCAGAAGGAATCCCAAAGTGGCTCTCTCAAAAAAAAAAAAAAAAACAGAAGTTACTATTGGGTTTAGTTTAAGAGAGAGAATATTCGAAATAATATCATGAAATAGTCAGGATTTTGAGCTGGCAATAACAATATTTAATATAATCAAAACAGTACCACGCAACACAGCCAAATGGTAATGAAGCCTATAGCAAAGGATTGGGTGTATGGATGATATGAGTCTTCCTAGAGGATATCAGGAAACGTTGGTGGTGAATGGCAACTCAGAACTAAACATCCCGTGAATCTTGCTGGTTTTCACTCGTTTATTAATTGTAATTAGGAATAATTGCGCCTCTGGCTCTTGCGAGAAGGTTGTCATCACAAAAAACAAAGTAAGTCTTTTATTCAGAGTTAGGAAATTTCCGATTTTCGAGGTTTCCATAATGGGGAGAATCTGTATCATGCGCTTGGTTTAAATCCAACCTTTTTTAAGCTAATTTATTGATTTATTTTATTTTATTTAACAGTTTTGATTGCTTTTATCTATTTACGCTTATGACCTAAGAATGGGAGTTTAGTTATCATCGGTTTTGCCAGAGTCAAGTCTAAATCAAACGATTTTGTTTTTGTAGCTAGAAATTCGTTCATTTCAACATTTATTCATGCATTTAGCAACCTCTGTACTGGCAAATCTTATTAAAGGACACCATAATCTTCAAAACTGTAAAATAAATCTTAGGAACTCCATTAAGTCATAAATTGACCAAAAAAGACGATGGAAAATAGAATAAGATAACAGAAAAAAAACTGATTTACAACAGGACATCAGAGTTTGTGATTCACGATGGAACGCAGACTGTATGATCTGTTTCTTTCAAGATTCAATTTCACGTTTTTTATCCTTTAGATATAAGGAGACGTTTATTCCTGCATCTAGTATCCCACGAAGGAAACCCAAAGGTCCCCTGAATGGACCAGACCTATAAAATCAAGGCCCACCGAAAAAAAACAATTTCTGAAGGACCGAACGAGACCCTTGGTGTCACTGTGGATGTTTGATGTAGCAAGGCGACCTCATAAAAATGACCGAGATCTCACCAGAATTTCCCCCAGGTCTATTTTTCTTGTCCTTCTTTTACTGCCAATTTCAAATTGACTCCTTCTCACACCCCTTTCCCAGGGAGGGTAACGGTATCAACAGACCCATAAACACGCAAAATTAAGTTATCACTTTTAGGAATCATTATTTTTTGAACGCGGTACTCTATTTTGTTCCTTCTTTCTCCTCTCGCTTAGGGCCATTTTACGTGTTCGTATGAAAATAGTAATTAATATTGATATCTTCAACACCAGGTCTTCATACTTTCATGCTTTATTGTCATGGAGTCTAAAGTTCTCTGGAACCCTTAAAAGTGAAGTAAAAAAGTCGTCATATTTCCTCCTATCAGCTGAAGCTGTTTATCATCATACTTCATTAAAATGACGGAATGTGGGTGTTCAGTTGTACCCTTTACCTTATCATTGTAATGATTATATATTACGAATTATATTGCAATTATAATTGTAGTATTGTTAACTTATTCCTCTTTGCGTAACATTTGCCAATGTAAATGATGTTTTTGCTTTAGAAAATCTCTCTCTCTCTCTCTCTCTCTCTCTCTCTCTCTCTCTCTCTCTCTCTCTCTCTCTCTCTCTCTCTCTCTCAAAAAAAAGATGTCTAGTTAATTTTAGTTTATAAGTCAGTTGTAAAAATAATGTATTTCATTCTTAAGGTGACGGCAAATATAAATTTGCTGTGAAAAGTTTGTATTTTTATTGATTTGAAAAGCTTTACCCTCAAGTACGAGAAGTTCTACCTGCGTCCTGAAACCTACTAAATAAAGAAAAATTAGATAGAGAGCATTTATGATAGATATTTGGTTGGAAAAATACTGTTTTTGAAGAAGGAGCCCTGATTTATCAACATGGCAGTGTAGCGTTTATTGATATCAAAATAGTAAATAGAATATCACTTAGTATGCTACATCTCATCTTGCCTTAAAAGAAAGTCACAGAATAATACATGAAACAGTCATAATTAGTATAAAGCATATACTATACAAAGAAATAAGACACTGTTTATTGCAATACAATAGTTTCAGGCTAAAAATATTACCAATAATAATGATAGTAATAATAATAATCACTAGTCTATTTCTGTATTAGATATGAAACAGTTATTGTAGATCATTTCCTGTCAGATATCCTGTGATGACGAAAGTCCTTTATGAAGGGCGGTTCACTTTTAATATTTCTCCTCGGGTGGTGGTCATATCACAGTAGAAAGGTAATAATATAATTTAGGAATTCAGATTAAAGGCTAAAATTAATATGCAGCATACTGAAAAGCACAGAAATTTCAGGTGAAAGGGATATTTGTTCATTATAGCGAGAATTCCAGTTATCCCCAAGAAGTGTATCTGTTTCTGTAGGTTCTGATACTGTTTCTTCAACAATGATCTCAGAGTACTGCAAGAGGTTTTGTAATACACAGTACAGGACCTTTCTTTAAATAAATATTAGAGTAAGAGTATGCTCACGGAGATTCTGAAAGTGTAAAAAATGGTTTATCGCATTGTTTTAATGGTAAGGCGAAGTTATTTCAATGTTGAATGATAATATGGCGACCAAAATGATTCCAAAAGTTATAACCTTACACGTGTAATGTGTAATCCTTTTGCTGTTCAAGTGACATCATGTCAAAATAGGAATTTTACTTGCACTTAAAGAACATTAAAACTCGGTTTAATATTTGTGAGTACTTGGGTCGGGTGTGTAGCGCCAGCACGACGATGGCATACAGGATATTGATACCGTTTATTTATACTTTTCCTACTTTCATTCAATTGCTTTTGAGTAAGTTTAACGGGTCACACTAGACAAGAAAATTTTTCAGTGTTTACAAGAAAGGTTGACCAAGTGTAAAGATTGATTGATACAAAAGTTAATTGGCCCATAAAGACTTTCACCCGGCAGGAAAGTGTGAACTGTGCAAGTTAAATGGTGCGATGCTTTTACGTAAATCGATTTTATAGAGTCTGCAGGTCTTCGATAAAAATAAGTTTGTAAAAGAGATAGTAACAGATTCGTATTTTATTTTATTTTTTTTTTTTTACATGGTTCACCTTGAGAGGTTTAGAGTTGGCCACTGTCCAACGAAGAAAATTGAAACATTGTTGGTACATTTACAACAAATCTATTTATTTACACTAAATTATTCCATGTCGCGCCTTACTCCACTTCAGGTCATGTCCCTGATGCTTCCTAAAAACAGCCCTTATTCACAGTGTCACGCAAGAGCCCTCGTTCCAGTTGAAAATGGATCTTGGGGTTTAATATTCATTTATTTATATCTTTTATTTATTTTTGCATTTTTCCTTATTTGTTCTTTTTGGTTGATTTTTGCCATTGGAAATAATTTTCTGTTTTATTTTTATATTACTGTTTAAATAGATACAAGACAATTTCATTTAGAAATATTTATAATTGTAAAAACACTTATCCAAAAGAGTGGGTTAATTTTTTATAAAAATGTAAATATGTTGACGTGATATTTCTCCAAAGAAGGTAGTAGGAGGGTTAAAAAAAGGCTTGAAATAAAAGATATTTGTTGAAATTTTAGAATGTCTAAACAGATGACTGAGCCAGCTTTCCTTTGATATTAAAGTGAATATTGACTGCAAGTGAAAGAAATAAAAGTTAGGAAGCTGAAAAGATGGATTAAAATATTCAGTTCCATTGTTAAGGAAATGTAGGGGATGGTAAAACCATAAAAAAGGGGCCATTTTTAAGAAATTTTCGGAGGAAGGAAAAGGGAATATTAGTGGAAGGGACTTGCTGAATGATCATATATGTACTATACTTACACACATACATACACATACACAAGCAGACATACGTACACGATATATATGTATCATATATATACTATATATATATATATATATATATATATATATATATATATGTGTGTGTGTGTGTGTGTGTGTGTGTGTGTGTGTGTGTGTGTGTGTGTGCGCGTGCGTGCATGTGTGTGTTGAAAGAATAAATTCGTATATATGTACTGTATGTGTAATCAAGATATCAAAGTTATGACAGGAATGTCTATTTGTTTAAAACGTTTTCTGAATGCGAGAGCCACGAAATGTAAGCAGCGCATTTCTAGGAAATTATATATAATGTATTTTAGCCACTTCGACCCCAATAGCCAGCGACTGTATAATGACCTGGTGGAGAATGCACTTTTTGTGAGGCCATTTAGCGAACTTATATTTTGCTGTCTTGGCTCAATTCAGAAATGAAGAATAGGAACTCGCATCCATTAGTGCCTGAATATTTGAATTTAAAATCAGGGTGAGTAGATTGGAAAGCAGAGAATGACACTAATGGTCGACATATCACATGTAGGTAAAATACACCAAGGAACTCTAGTTCTGAAGTTTGTTGTAGGATAGACTGCTTCTATCAGTGGTATCATTCATTATCCGATTCATTGTCTAATCCGGTACATTTTATGTGGGTATTTCACGTAGTCCTCAGAGATACTGTACATGTAAATATTGTTAGATGCAGGCATACATATTAGCTCAGTAATTTCCGAATGATTGATTTTAATGACTTGAGTTTTCACTTTTTCGAACAGCTGTTTGGGCGTCTTCTGTCAGAAGCCCGAAGGCTTCATTCACGCTTCTCTTTACTAGGTGGGATTCTTTGATTGTATTTATCTGAATATTTATGCGTGTATGTATTCACAACAGCCTTGTTGATTGATAAGTTTCATAGAAGGGAGAGATATATGACGAAATAGGTAAAAGATGTCCATTTAAGATTATTCATATATATATATATATATATATATATATATATATATATATATATATATATATATATATATATATATATATATGTATGTATATATATATATATATATATATATATATATATATATATATATATATATATATATATATATGTGTGTGTGTGTTTGTGTGTATGTACGTTTCTATCATGTGGCGACTAGTTTCTCAGCAAATATTGGATAAGGCTGCTTCTCTAATCCAACTGCTCTCTCTCTCTCTCTCTCTCTCTCTCTCTCTCTCTCTCTCTCTCTCTCTCTCTCTCTCTCGTCACAGCAGACCATAATGCCCATTTACAGCTGGGTGAATTAGTCGGCCTTATTCCTGGAGCGATCCTTGAATCTAGAACAAAGGCTGCACCACTCTGCCACGTTGCCCGATTAAATTAATTTCACCTTCCAGAGGTGGGCGATTGAGTCATGTACCTTTGTTATGTAATTAACGGAGACGGTGACAGACAGTCAGGAAAACACATTAAATTTCATCTTTTTTTATTTCGAATTATCATGAGAAATTGTGGCTTCGCACAAGAACCATACATGTACGGTTTACTTGTATCAAAGTTGCTTTTAATCAAGCATCCAGCCATTAAACTGGATGGCCAATTGCCTGCTGTTGCCTTTCCATATCGCCTGAAGCGGTTATTTCATTCAAAGACTTCGATGTTTTACCTATTTTCCTTTACGTATTAACCCGGTCCTCTAGGCTGGTCTCCTTACCTTCCAGAATTTTATTTAATATGTTTTGAAAGGTTTTTGTGATTGATGTTTTAGGCTATTTTTTTTTTTTTTTTTTACTTTAATGAACTTGAGTTTCTCTCTTCAGTCAGTTATGTGTATTTTCAACATTTGTCTTTAAAGATCTTACTTAGTACATTTAATATTTTGATGTCCTCTAAGCTTGGAAAATAATAAGGTGAGTCCAGAGACGTTGATCTTGAAACAAGAAAAATGTTGATTGGATTTTCATTCCCCACGCGTTACACCTTAAACTCTCTCTCTCTCTCTCTCTCTCTCTCTCTCTCTCTCTCTCTCTCTCTCTCTCTCTCTCTCTCTCTCTCTCTCTATATATATATATATATATATATATATATATATATATATATATATATATATATATATATATATTTATATATATATATATATATATATTTATATATATATATATATATATATATATATATATATATATATATATATATATATATATATATATATATATACACGACGATGATGAAGGCAGAAGCCAAATATACGTAGACCAAGGACAGATGGCGAGGCACACGAACAATCAACAGCTTTTATTGTGGCTGACGGCGTTTCGCAATAATCCATTGCATTTTCATGGCTGCAATGACACTTAATTTTGTTTAATAAAAAAAGACGTCACTACATAAAATTATAGAGATAATAATAAAAAAAAAATAAATTTCTTAAAATATCTTAAAACAAACCTACCCAGTACCTGACTAAAAAGTGACTAAACAGAAAAGGGTAAAACTAGTCGAAAGTGAACAGAACAGCAGAGAAACGACAGAATAAGCAAAGGTGTGGAAGACGTCTGGGCATTTAACGAGTGAACGACTGCTTTCAAAAGTTGACTCTTAAGTCGTAAGCTCGTCTTCGTGTTGGGCTGAGGCTATTGCAAAGAGCCATAAGTAATGCCTGCCGTGCACTGGCGGCACTACCGCCCTACGGGAACAATTTCTATCCTGGTTATCTAAGCTATTTTGATGACATCTCTCAGCTCAACCTACATATTACCAATGCATGCAAAAATAGTCAGATATAAGCCTTGCCTATGCAGTTACTATTTTATATTGCAAAAGGGGTTCACATAAATCATATTTTGAGTCACCTGCCTCACTGTTCGAATGATTTGTGAATTCACCCAAACCTCTTGATATACTTGAATCAAGAAAATCGCTCCAGGCAGGACCAACTCTGTATGAGAGAGAGAGAGAGAGAGAGAGAGAGAGAGAGAGAGAGAGAGAGAGAGAGAGAGAGAGAGAGAGAGAGAGAGCCGGAAGTGTTTCAGGTGTGGATGATTGACAATGTAATGGTAGTAGAAGTATTGGACAAGGAAGGAAATTTATGCAGCTTTTGTCTAATCTGTTTTCAAAATATTGAATAATATAAATAATTCAAGAGAAAAAACAAAGTTCTGAATCTAGGCTTTGCAGTATCAACCTGACGTTAGGCAGTACCACCTCATAAGGAATGTAGTGCAATTGAAGAAATGAGGCGGTTGTGTGTTTATCATTGTTTCTTTATTTCGACATTCTAGATCTTTTGGATTTCCGCTCCTAAAATATGCGAAAAAGGAATCAGTCAAAATGTGATCTTTAACTTTATGATAAGAAAACTGTCCATTTTCTATTATTTAAATGAGTTCTTAATCTATGTAATAAATATAATTTATATGCTGAAGTATTTGGATATTCGTTTGGAAGATATCTTATAAATATAAATAGATTAAAATAAAGCGATTAAATATATAGAAAGTGATTCGAAAAGTATTTTGTTATACGAGATTTTTGCAGTGATTTTCTCTTGTGGCTTTTCCTTCCATTCAAGCGATTCATTGAACAAAGAAAAACGTCTCTGAGGTGGTACTACCTAACGTCAGGTTGATGCTGTACAGCCTAGGTTCAGAACTTTGGTTTTCCTCTTGAATTATCTATATTATATATTCAATATTTTGAAAACAGATCAGACAAAAGCTACATAAATTTCCTTCCTTGTCCAATACTTCTCCTGCTACTACATTGTCCACCATCCACACCTGAAACATTTCCGCTTCTCTCTCTCTCTCTCTCTCTCTCTCTCTCTCTCTCTCTCTCTCTCTCTCTCTCTCTCTCTCTCTACATACAGAGTTGGTCCTGACTGGATCGATTTTCTTGACTCAAGTCTTGTCAAGAGTTTTAGTTGAATTCACAAATCATTCGAACAGTGAGGCAGGTGACTCAAAAGATGATTTATTTGAACCCCTTGAGTAATATAAAGTAGTAACTGCATAGGCTAGGCTTATATCTGACTATTTTTGCATGCATTGGTTATATGTAGGTTGAACTGAGAGATGTCATCAGAATAGCTTAGATAACCAAGATGGAAATTGTTCCCGTAGGGCGGTAGTGCCGTCAGTGCACGGCAGGCATTACTTATGGCTCTTTGCAGCGTCCCTGTGACCCATAGCTGCAACCTCTTTCATTTTTTTTACTGTACCTCAGTTCATAATCTCTTTATTCTATCTTACTTTCCACCATCTTCTAACAACCGTTTCAACATTATTTTCAGCACTGAATGACCTCATAGGTCTCTGTGCTTGGCCTTTGGCCTAAATTTTATGTTCCAGTTCCAAACTCTGAATTGGCCTCTGTGCTCCCTCAGCAACTACTTCCACTGACACTCTCACATTGACTGGAACCTCCACCTGTTCAGCCATTCAGTTCTGCCTCTCTTCTCTTGACAACATTCGTCCAGACTCCAGATACTCACTCCGTCGACACAAGTCTGGATCCTCTGTTGAGAGACCATCTCTCCGTTGGCTTCTCTTACCTATACCAGTAGGCTTAACGTAGCATACCAGCCGAGCTGTATTGTACCTTACACAAGTTACAGCAACCAGCGTAAACATAACCTCACTTGACTGCACCCAGTCTTAAATGCTGTGCCTAACCCAATATTATGCAATACTGTACTGTAATGTATGACACCCAGCTTAACCTAACCTTGGCGAAATCATCACATCTAACCCGAATTTATTGTTCCTAAACAGATTATTTCCCAAAATAGTATTTTACCCAAAGTAGTTTTAATAGAGAGAGAGACTTTCTAACCTAACAATTATGTAGGGCAGGAAGTCACGAACATTTTACTTTTACTTCCAACTTGTCATATTTCGTCTAAAATACGAGAGAGAGAGAGAGAGAGAGAGAGAGAGAGAGAGAGAGAGAGAGAGAGAGAGAGAGAGAGAATTTCTGACCCAACAATTATCTAGAGTAGGAAGTCTCGAACATTCCAATTTTAATTCCAATTTGTGGTATTTCGTCAAAATTCCGAGAGAGAGAGAGAGAGAGAGAGAGAGAGAGAGACATCTATTGGAGGAGGTCTCTAGCATTTTAACCTTATTCCAGAGACTTATTGTTAAAAAGAAGCAAAAACTTGGAAAGTGCGGAATGCTTTTGCATTATTGATGCAGAGCGTTCATCTCTTAACTACTTCCCCCGTAGGTGGGCAGTGCCGTCAGTGCACCTCACGCGATGCACTGTCGTCATTACTTGAGTTCATTACAGCGTCCATTCGGCCCCTTGCTGCAGCCACTTTCGTTCCTTTTACTGTGCCTCCGTTCATATTCTCTTTCTTCCATCTTTATTCCACCCTCTCCTAACATTTGTTTCAACATTATTTATCTCGGAATAACCTCATAGGTCTCAGCGCTTGACCTGAGTCCAAAATTTTATTCTCCATTCCACGTGTCATTAAAACGGGTATGGATTATGTTTCTTTCCACAATATGTGCCACCGCCATTTCACAGGAGATGGAAACAACTGACGGAAGCTGAACTGTTTTCTGATGGAACTGTTCCAAGGTCCGAACTGCGGTGATGCAGAAGAGCCTTTGTGCTGCACTTCGTGGATTCCAGAACGAACTGAAAAGGTTTCCCGTTGGAGCCTCCATTGTGCGTCATGATTAGATATCAGTTATATGGAGCACTGTTGAATCATTTCATTAAAAAGTCAACTATTATTGTCGTTCAGTCATCTTAAGTTCTGCGCAAAACATAGACAGGAGTTTCTGTTTTTATGGAGTTTCCTTTCTGTCCCTAAATTAATTCACTTCAATGAAAATATATACTTACGTACTCATATGCATCCGTGTTTCTACTAAATTGTATATATTGTCAGTGTGATGCACGTACACAAACGTACATGAACATACACACACACACATATATAGATAGATAGATAGATATACATACACATATATACAATATATATATATATATATATATATATATATATATATATATATATATATATATATATATATATATATAATCAGTAGCTACAAACGTCCTTTAATATCCAGTTCGCTCTACCTCCGGAATTAATATATTTTCATATATGTTACCGAAGGGAATTTTTAGTTGATAATAAGTTCGTCGTCCCGTGGGCTCGAACCAGCGAAGGACAAGAACTCAGGACTACAGTGGACGCATTTGCTGGCCGCGTGGGTTAAATGCGTCCACTGTAGTCCTGAGTTCTTGTCCTTCGATGATTCGAGCCCACGGGACGACGAACTTATTATCAACTAAAAATTCCCCTTCGGTAACATATATGAAAATCTATTAATTCCTGAGGTAGAGCGAATTGATATTAAAGGACGTTTATAGCTTACTGCTTGTATATGAATCACGGTGATGTGATAGAAAGTCATAATATATATATATATATATATATATATATATATATATATATATATATATATATATATATATATATATATATATATATATATATATATATATATATATATATATATATATATATATATATATATATATATATATATATATACTGTAGTATATATTTTGTGTGTGTGTTTGATCATTATCTGGCTGAAGTGACATTTGAATTTCGCTTACAAAAGCAATGAAGACAAATGAGTTCGACAAAGGGACGATGAAAACAGAGGGATGAAAAATGGGTCTAGTTAAATACGCTGCAGTTTTGGAATAAACAAAGTGTTCAAGATTTCGCAGACACTCCTCTCAGAATTATTCATTCCCTGCCTTTTTCATTTTTCATGCATTCTACTACTTCATCTTCTCTGTTTAATCCCTAGTTGGGGTCGTTGTTTTTAATGAGCCTTTTCCTGGAGGTTCTGCCATAGTACCTTCGTCAGTAAATAGTGTTGTATGTTCTCAAGTTCTGTTTTTACTATCCATAAAAATATTAACTATGCTGTCTGAGGGATTTCGCTTTCTCCATAGCATTTTATCATTCATAATAATTTCTCCCCTTTTACAGAAACTTTCAAACTTCATTGAATCCTAATGAATGAAATATCACCTCTGAAATTAAATGCTTCGACATCCCATCAATAGTCCTTTCTTGCTGCAGCAGAATCCCTCACCCCTACCCCCGAACTCATCACCTGAAAGGTTTCTTTGGAGAAAGGTTAAGAAAAAATACGTTATTTGCTTTACTCATCTCTTTCTGTTCTGAAGGAAAACCCTCCCACAACATCCATCGCTTCATATGCCGACAATGAGGTCTCATTAGCAGCTCATCTGTCCATCCAACCATCGATTTATCGAAAAAACTGCCTGAAAACTGAGTTTGAAAGTTCATCTTTGGTGGTAAACATTATTGCCTTGAAAGTCTCGTTACGCAAATGACAATTATTCCTCTCGGATAGAGAATTACTGAACCGTTGCAATGAATAGGCCAGTTGAACTTCACTGAACTGCAGGATGATTTTGAGGCAAAGTGGGCTATTAGATAAACACTGAAGTGCAGCCTGTGATTTTTGGGCAAAGTGGGCTATCACATATTCACTGAAACGCAGCCCCTGATTTTGAGTTAAAGTGAGCTGTCAGGTATCCACTGAACCACCGCCTCTAAATTTTGAGTTTGAGTGGTCTGTCAGATATCCACTGGACCGCAGCCTCTGATTTTGAGGTAAAGTGGTCTATCAGAGATCCACTGAACCCCAGCCTCTGAATTTGAGTCAGAGTGGGCTATCAGATATCCAGTGAACCGCCGCCAAATTTTTAGGCAAAGTGGGCTATCAGATATTCAGCCGTGTATCCAGTGTCTTGGTCCCTGGAAACTTGCGGCGCTCGACTCGATCCTGGAGCCTTGGGCCTCCCAAGCACATCCTGCACGGCTCTCGAGGGACTCGCACAAAGGATCGCGACTGAAACGACCACGACCTCCTCCTCGGAGTCCCTCTGAGGAAAATGAGTGTCTGAAGGAAGTCCTTCAGGAAGTGAGCCCGAGGCCACTACACGCAGATTTAATGGCGCCGAGTGAAAAGTTGGGTCGGGTTAGTTATGACTTTGATTAGAGAAGAGAAGATGGAAGGATTCCCAAGTTGTTGCTGGGCTTTCCCTTCGGCGTACGAAAAGGGGGCAATTTGGACATAGTGAAATAACAGGACTTATGAAATAAATAGTACCTGTCGGTACACTCAAAGATACATATTCATTCGTAACAATTATGATAAATTTGCAAACATAACGAGTATTTTATTCTGCACATTATTACAGTAGTATACCCTAAAATATGACAGTATTACCGAATGATATTAATTTAGGACTCTTGCATACAAAGCGTCCTTTGGGTCCGTCACAGAAAAACTGAAACAAAACCCAAATGAACAAAGTTGGTTGTGAGAACACCGGCTCCTTCCCTCATTCATTATGGAACTCGAATGCTAATGAAGAACTGTTTCCGGCGATTAATTGACATTCTGATTAACTATTTCTGTACTTGTTGACGTTTCTGCAATGTGTTCGGTACGTTTCATAGCTGGAATAAGGCTGTATATTAAAAGGGTCATTTGCATAATCCTGACCGGGTAGATGCCTTTCCCTTGGAATGAAAAAACCTTTTAGATTATCTTCATAGATTTTTTTTTATTTTTTAACATTTATTATTGACAAAATGATGCAAAATAACGTTGAATTAGTTCCTTGTCCAGTGATACAGTGTAAAGGTCAGAGTTCAGAATTATACAGACGGACCTTTTTGGGAGGGTGGTCCGTTTTGGAACGCTCCCCAATGGAACATTTTTTATTCCGAATTGTGCATCACGCTCCAAGTAAGAAGTTTCTTCTTCTTCTTCTTCATTATTATTATTATTATTATTATTATTATTATTATTATTATTATTATTATTATTATTATTATTATTATTAAACAACCCAAGACCCAACGCGTTTTGGTCTTGTGTGCAGGTCAAGGCATCTTTAGGGCAACTGGATAACAATTGTTGGTTTAGATTACCCCCGTGTGGACCTCCGGGCTCTGACACACCAGCAAAGACCGAATAACAGTGGCAACAGTACCAGGGAGTTAGCCTATGTCCTCATGCGGACGGAAAAGTGGTTAGTGTTGATGAACTAATCGAGGATCCTGGTGAAGATTAGGCATCAAGGGTTAATCTGAGATCAGCAGGCTAATCTGCACCCTCCAGCAATTCCGGTATTTAATAATAATAATAATAATAATAATAATAATAATAATAATAATAATAATAATAATAATAAATAAATAATAATAATAAAAATAATAATAATAATAATAATAATAGTCAATCAAGTTGTGCACTGTGATCATGTTTCAGTGTTCATTAGTGAATCTTTCTTGAGCTTAAAAGTACAAACATTTTGGTAAACAATTGGAAGTGACGGCCTTTATAAGGTAGAGGATATATTATTGTATACATAATCTCATCCTACATTTTATTTGTCAGTTGTGATGCAGTGATTGCTTTTCATAAATGTCTTTAGTTCTGTTAACTTTATGAAATCTAAAGTAAAATTAATATGGAGAACGAAATGTGGGTAGAGCCTATAAACCATGAAACACTACAAAACATAATTTTATAAACACTGATTTGTTTCCTCTAAAGAAATAAAAGAAAAACTCGGCAGGAGACACCAATGGGACGCATCCAATCAGCATTGGCGATAAAACTACTGTTCAGGAAGACTTTCAATGCTCTTTGCAAAGGAACGATCCTAAATGGCACTCTCGGGGAAAAGATCGTTGCAAGTGAATCTTTCAGAGAGAGAGAAGGTGTCTGTGATGAATTTCTTCACTAAATACTTGGCCAATTATTGATAGTGTTTGTTTAGATTAGGTAAATATAATTAGAATAATTTCTTGTATTGGTATATTTAGGTGCACCTCTTGTAAACATATTTCATTAAGTATTATGGAGCCTTCAGCAAAATTTAATTTATAAAGATTCATTTTTGTGTTGGAAACAGACCACGTTATCTGTTACGTGATCTTTCCTTATACATACAAAGAAATCATAAAAAGCGGAAACTTTCTATAAATTAAACTTCGTTGATGCAGCCACAACGTTTCCTGAATTATGGAATTATTTCTACAACTGTGATGTGATACCCTTAATATGCGGACCAAAGTCAGTCCCAGTAGTAATGAGAAAAGGGAAAAAGCAAATGAATCGTGTCTAAGAAGTTCTCTCGATGACGGAATCCATTGTAAACGCGCCTTAGATTACAAACTTCGGTGTGTGTGTGTGTGGTTGAACGTCAGTTGCGTTGTTAAAGAAACCTTTAGCCAGTCCACAGAAAATGTTGGTCTATAAACCCAAGGAGTATATTCTTTTCAGTGTAAACTGGTTTCAAGGAATAAGTGAATATATGTGAATGAACACAGGTGCTTTCAAGCACACATGCTTTAGAAGAGGTGAATATTTATTGTACTATATTTCAGTTATTTGCTGCTACTTACTAATTCAAGTACTAAATTCTCCAGTTTATATAATAAAACCTTTTGTATAAATCAAGCTTTCAGAGTAATATGTTATTTTTACTTGACTAATATGTTTTTCACATTTGGTGGGAACCTGTCTGATTCTTAAAGGTCGAGGCAGTTATTATATATTACTGATTATGTGGAAAACTTGTATAAATAAATCCCTTTGTTCGAGCCATTGTTTCATACACAAATATAATCCACACACATGCAAAATATACATATAAATATATATATATATATATATATATATATATATATATATATATATATATATATATATACATATATATATATATATATGTATATATATGTATATGTATATATATATATATATATATATATATATATATATATATATATATATATATATATATCTACGTACACACACACATACACACACACACACACACACACACACACACACACATATATATATATATATATATATATATATATATATATATATTATATATATATATATATATATATATATATATATATATATATATATATATATGTATGTATAAAACACAGATGTTTTCCTTTAGATCGAACATTAACATTTCCTTTCAATTATTACGATATCGGGGGGTACTGCCCTTGTCATTCCCTACAAATATTGTACAATTATCCTTTGGTAAGCAAAATTACAGATATAACAATATTTAGAATATTCATTGGAAGGTCATAATTATATATAGCCTATATGTTATTTTCTGTTATATCTGTTATAACTCTCGGGAACAGCAGAAACAAGTACCATTATTTTTTTACTAATGAAAACCTCTCTCGTATTTTTAAACCTTTCTTTCTTCATTTAATTTGCTAGTGGATTTTCTTATAACTAGTAACAGAATCAACCAAATCACAACTATCTTAGTACGTTATTATTCTGGGAAACCACGTTACTTTATCAACACATCGACACATGCCTTTCCTTTTGTCAATGACCGGTAGACGGCTCCGATCGCTGACATTATTAGGGAAGCTTCATTTTTTTTCCTGCCTTCGTCAATAGCAGATAATTTCATGCTTTGGTCTGTGCGATTGTTAGAGAGTCTGGGTTTCCTCAGGGAAAATGATCGCGCGTGATGTTTATCATGAAAGGCTGTTCTGTATCACAGTCATTCAATTTCCTTCTTTTTTTTATTCCTACTTCGTTCTCAGTTTTCAGTGGTTCTGTTTTATATATCACAGGTTTATGTTTTTAGCACTCCCAGGCATACAGAACTGAACCAGGCCGAGACAATCTGTAAATAATAGGTATCATGCGTTAGGGAAGTAATATAATCTTAATTAATGTTATTCTTGGTTTTCTGCGTTCGCATATAAGAACGACCCGAAGTTTCCATCATCCTATCTGGTGGGTCCTTCATTGGTATTAGGTCATAAAATAAATCATCGCAGTGGTCTGGTATACTTAACTTATCGCAGTTTTCAAAAAAAAAAAAAAAAAAAAGTTAGTTTTACCACGAAAACTCTCTTGATAATGAACTGGTGGATGCAGAAGCCTCGTGACGCTGAAACATTGAAAAAATTTCGTAAGATTCAGCGAAAGTAATCTATTTAGGTCTTTTAATTATTTCTTCATTTATTTATTTCTAATTTTGGTCGTTGTTCTGGGTAGCATTTTGTTACCCATTGCTGTTGTATCGTGTAAACAATTTTTTGTCATTTCTTTGAAGTTGTCGAACTTATTCAAGGCTTAATTGAAACCACAACAATTGTAATCATTCTGCTACTGTCCAGATGGAAATCGCCCAATTTGGCTGCTCTGAGTTAACTTAAAGTCCATTGACAACTGAAAAGCAAGTTTTTGTTTGCAAAGTAGACGATGGGCTTCAGGGCAACAGGTGGCAATTTGGAGAATTTGTCAGAGTTCTTCGTTTGCCGAGTCGGTCGAGTTGTGGCTAGCACTCGCTAGGCCCGAGTTTGACTCCCCGGCCGGCTAATGAAGAGTTAGAGGAATTTATTTCTGGTGACAGAGATTCATTTCTCGCTATGATGTGGTTCGGATTCCACAATAAGCTGTAGGTCCCGTTGCTAAGTAACCAATTGGTTCTTAGCCACGTAAAATAAGTCTAATCCTTCGGGCCAGCCCTAGGAGAGCTGTTAATCAGCTCACTGGTCTGGTAAAACTAAGGTATACTTTTTTTGTTTTTGTTTTTGGAGAATTTGTCGCTCTTTCACAATCATCTTGTGTTGGCCGTATTCAAGTTCCTCTCCGCAACTGTCAGAGTTTTTGAAGGTCAAATTCCGCACGATGATAACGATTTTAAGGTCTAGAAAACTTTAGACTTGCCGAAGCCATTCCGACTTCTCCACACTTATATTTGGGAAAGAGTCTAGTATTAGGGAAAAAATACAACCCAACTTTTGTTACTCTCTAACAACAGTGCTATAATTTTACTGCATAATTGATAATAACAGTTACCTCACCAAACGCACTGAGTATATCCTAACTCAGATTCACCCGACGGAGACTCAAGTTAGTTGATAGGCATAAAAAGGGGTTTCCTCTCAGTTTTCTATTCTCACTGGACTGGGCTCGTTTTGGGGGGAGGGTCTCTCCTGTATGGGGCTCGGGGGGCACTGCAACGACATAGGTGGGACTTTGCAACCATCGTACCTACAATACTATATAACGGTGTTGATTTCGAAGCTTTGTCTTCAGATGTCAGGGTTAACTACAGAGAACAATTAAGAATTGTAGTTTATTACCTTCAAAACATTGAAGTAAATGAGGAACTGCAGATAAGGGAAATTCCAGAGACAGGTATACTACAGTCTACTTGAGGTGTACTGGAAGCAGTAATAAAGATGGAAATAATCCTTTCATCACTTTGTGATGAACTGAAGTGCAAAATATACTTACACTTGTGTGTTATAGATGCATATTTTTTATGTGTGTGGAGGGTTGGGAAGGATGGCAGTGCAGTGACTACAGTGAAGCTTTTCAGCTTTCTTTCCACCGTCAGGGTCCTTTTGTCTTGTCTCAAACCTCGATTTTAAAAATTCAGTTATTCAGTGTTAATATCGAGACTGATGATCATGATAGAATCAATACGGACAGCACCACGCTAATAGAATAATTATAAGAACAATGTGTCTGATCAACGAGTTAGGACCTAATTTGATTGCACAGAGGAATTGGCTTTTGTCCCTCTTGTTTGTTTGTCTTTTTATTTATCGTGTTTATTTTGTTGCTTTTTCACAGAATTTACCCGGAATTATTTCCTGCCTGGATCCATTTTTTTAAGAAAAGTTTGATCGAAGTTTAATATTTTCCTTTATTTCCACTAGAAATTGTCATCATTCATCCTATTAGTGTTTACTGAATGGATATTCATGAATTGCAAAACATATGCAACACCATTTTCTTATAGGCATTCCAAGAGAGGTCTTTAGCGGCTAAAATAGTAGGTTTGCATGTGTCATTGAAATAGTTTCATTTTCGTCATTCTTCATTATAATGCCATTATCAAGTCTCTCAATAAATAATATTTTTGTATATCGCATGTACATGCAGAAAACATCTTTAAAATTTATTCAAGAGTTAAAAAATCCGTCACTTATCCACTTTTGAAATTGACCCAAAATTAATTATTTTTATGTCTATTCTAATAAACAAAAGATGGGAATGTAGTCTTCAGCTCCTGAGGATTATTAAAAAAAACTTTCCTAAGTATTTTCAAACCTTGAAAACTTTTAACGCATTTTCTGCAAAACCTTTTCCCCTTTTTTGAGGTAAGAGACTCTTGTTACTCGGGACTCCTCATTTGAGTCAGTTCCTTTCCTTATTTTCACGTTCCAAAACTTTCCTCTGCTCAGAATCTGAAGTAGGCCAATGGGAAACAAAACACTGAATTACTTACAAAAACTCGAGACGGTTTTTAATTTTGTTTTATTGCAGTCAGCGTTATGACGCCCATGTTTTGCAGTGTATAGTGAGAAAGACGCATGTGTAGAAAGTGAATTAAATTTCGAATTAGGAAATAAAAAAGAACGACGTTTTTATTTCCGCGTAGGACGCTCATCGTTGCGAGAGTTTTTTTTTTTTTATACAACCTGAGTAGAACTCCATGTTTGTTTCCATGAGGGAAATTGAATTTCTTATTTGGACAACATAATTTAGTAGACTTCAGCTGGCTTTTCCGTTTTCATAAACCAAATTAATTCTTTGATACAAGGATTAAGGTAGAAGATGATTTCTTAGCATTATAGGGTTTGCAGTGTGAGGAGTTCAATGAGCTCATACGGCTGATAGCCCCTGGAAAAAATGTGGAGAGGCAGGTGAAAAATGATAATTAACCCAAAAAGCACTGAAGGAAAAAGTGACGTAAAAACGAAAATTTCATTTGTTTTGTCTGTGTTTGTAAGTCTGCCACGGGGCAGGGTTTTGATTTTGAGTTATAAACATTTCTGGAGTGACATAGAGGCCGTGTGCAAAATTTTGTTTGGGTCTATCAAGCGGTTCAGATTTCTGTAGAATCCAAATTAATATACAGGCATTCACTTTTACATATATATATATATATATATATATATATATATATATATATATATATATATATATATATATATATATATATATATATATACATACATATATATAGTTATATAGATATGTATATATATATATATATATATATATATATATATATATATATATATATATATATATATATATATATATATATATATATATATATACATACATACATACATACATACATACATACATACATACATACATACATACAACATCCAATACCGTGGCATATAAATATAAGAAGCGCTCGCGGGAAAAGGTGAAAGGAAAGACCGAGAGGTTTCGTCTTTCTTTATTTCAATACCTGATCACAGTAACAGAGAGAAGAAAAGTAATTTACAATACTGTAACATTACAAGTGCAAAGATCAACCATCCTTGCTAGTATTTACCAATTAGGTAATACATCAAACAGCCCAGTGTTATGAGGAGTAATTACTATGCTGTCGTACGAGGGAAAAGGCTCTTTCAACTGTTGGTTCTTTAAATATCTCATTTTTCATAACATTATCAACTTTATAAAATCCAGGACTGAGGTTCATATTATTAATTTTATCAATAAAACATGA
>NC_089785.1:5722986-5752986 GCF_040412425.1 Macrobrachium rosenbergii | reverse complement strand
AAAGAATTGTCTGCATTTGCACTGACTATATATGTATAGTTTGCCTCCTACTAGCAATGCCACAGTCGTCGAAAGAGTATTTTCAAGAGTAACGGCAACAAAAACAAAACTTCGAAACAGAATGGGGCTAGAACTTCTTTCATCGACAATCCGAATCAAAATGGTGTTTGAAGACAGGAATATTTGTTTCTATAATTTCACTCCATCAGCCACAATGCTGAGATTTGATTCATCAGTCTACATCAAAGAAACAGCCGAGAAGGAAGATGATGAGAGTGACACACTGCCCAAGTTTTGTCTGCTACTGAATTTTAAAAGGTCAAAAATCTTGTTTCTCTTGTCTATAAGTTATTATATTATTCTGTTTACAATGCTAAAATAAAAAAAAATTATTAAGAGGAAAAACAATACTGTAAGAAAATGGAAGCTTAGTATCGCTTGTTCATAAGTACGTATTTATCTTTTATATATAGTGATATTATTATTAAGGAAAACTTAAGTGTGTTCATTAACGTTCTGTTTTATATTGGTAGAAAGTTATTTGATTATGTACGTGTATGTCAACTCGTATAACATGTGTATTGGCGACATACGAATCTTTTTAAGTTTGGGCTACAAATAGTTCCAATCCGCTACTTTTAGAGCTTTACTGCGCTACTTTTTGGTCTTCAGTTCTGGTAACATTGCCTCCTTTGCGTCGTCTTGCTCATAATATACAGTATGTGTGTGCAGGTTATATATATATATATATATATATATATATATATATATATATATATATATATATATATATATATATATATATATATATATATATATATATATATATATATATATATATATATATATATATATATATATATATATATATATATATATATATATATATATATATATATATATATATATATATATATATATATATATATATATATATATATATATATATATATATATATATATATATATATATATATATATATATATAATATATATATATATATATATATATATATATATATATATATTATATATATATATATATATATATATATATATATATATATATATATATATATATATATATATATATATATATATATATATATATATATATATATATATATATATATATATATATATATATATATATATATATATATATATATATATATATATATATATATATATATATATATATATATATATATATATATATATATATATATATATATATATATATATATATATAAATATATATATATATATATATATATATGTATATATACATATATATATATATATATATATATATATATATATATATATATATATATATATATATATATATATATATATTCCAATATTATATGTACATATTATGTATATATATATATATATATATATATATATATATATATATATATATATATATATATATATATATATATATATATATATATATATATATATATATATATATATATATATATATATATATATATATATATATATATATATAGGGTGTTTCGAAATTAGAGCCCCTCTACAGCATAAACTAAAATTGCTATGGACAAAAACAAAAGTAATTTAGAACAGGTATTTATTTAAGTTTCTCTCTGAGTATTTAATATTTTGTGTGGCCTCCATATGCCTGTACCACAGCCTGCATTCTGGAGGGTATGAGGTCAGCAAATCGCAAAATATCTGAGACTCAAACTCCATTTCCTGAGCACTTCAGTTACCTCTCTTCGCAGGTCATCGAGGCTCGGTGTACCATCATAGTTCACTGTGCGCGCTTCAACACGATCCTTTAAGATACTACCAATGTTTTCACACACATTAAGGTCAGGGGAGCTACCTGGAAATTCACTTGACGAAGAAGAAATCGATACCACTGTTTCGAAGCAGCTCCTGTGTCTTTGTATACAGATTATAGAAGTTGTGTTCTTGAGTACAGCTAAAGTGGTTTTTTTATGCTTTTATTTCACTGCTGTCAATCTTTGGCACATATAACGAATAACAGTTTCTTATAATTGTACCAAATATTAGAGTATTATCAAGAACGCTTGCGAGAAATAAGCTCCAGTTACGTATAATACTTTGTTTGTACATCTCGGGTTGCTGAACTTGGCCCGTTTATCAGTCCTTTCTTGGCTGCGCGAATCATAAAAGCTAAGTAAGTCATTGTCCAGTTAATCTGTGATTAAGTCAGTCATTTTTCCAGTTTATTCCCGTGATGGGATGTGGACTAATATCAGTTCCAGACATCGGGACACATTTGTAATCACTGATCACTTCCTGACATTTCCCACTCTAGACGAGATTTGACCCAGCAGTTTTTAGTCCTGGTAACGGTAAAATATTGAATCCTTCCGTTAACAGTTTGAAAGGATTGTCTGTTGTGTCTTATGCGCTATATATTTCAGAATCCAAGCAGGCATGATTTACTTGGCTTTTGCTCATTGAACAAAAACTAGAAGCAAAGTGGACAGGGCACGTTCTATACTTCTAAAAATTTTCGCTTTTTCTTGCCACTTTCAGGATAGCCAGATTCGCAACAGATTAATAGCGATATCGTAGATCTTTTTGCGAAATAGGGAAATTTTTCTCTCTCTCTCTCTCTCTCTCTCTCTCTCTCTCTCTCTCTCTCTCTCTCTCTCAGTCACGATCGATCGATCGATGTGATCATCAATGAAAGTTTTATAATTCATACTGACTTCCAAAAGAACAGATAATGTATAGTTGTTCATTATCACTATATGAAGATAAAACTATTCACTGTAACTGATATCCTAACTTAATCAGCTTGACTAGGTAGATACCGAATGTTTATGCTAATACAATGTTTATACGTCTTCGTTACGCAAAGAATTTTAATCAATGAAATGCGACACTTATGAGCAGTATAAGTACGTGCTGACTCAGCAAGTACTGAACGTACCCATAAAACTTCTTATTAGTAACCTGGAGGATTGTAATTATTTGTAAAGTGAAAACCTTCTTTTTCTTCATAACATAATCAAGGACTTTTCACGATTATTTTTATGCACCATGGCATATTTCAAAGTAGTTATATTACAAGGTACATTTCTTAATCATTATAAATCTGGCCTGAATGTTTTCTCTGCATAAAATAAATAACTTTAATCAACTTTCCTGTACAATTGAATTTTTATTAAACAGAGAGAGTCATTCAAGTCAGAGAGTTTGTACATTCAATAAAAAATATATACGTATGAAAGTGAATGTATCTAATTGAACATCACACAGCAGTGATATTATATGTGTTCCTGGCTTTCATGTGATTGCCACATTGAGAGAAGAATAGCGACAGAAAGCCTGGAAATGAAAACGGAAGGAAGACAATAGTTCATTACGAATTTAAAATGTATTTTTCTATTTTGCAATAGAACCGTTTCAGCTGCCTTTTGCTGTAAATACTACGATACAAATTTTAATTGCTGTAATAAGAGTGAATAAACTGGAAAAGGTAATGTTAAAATTGAATGACCTCCTGATAATGGAGTATCATCACAGGTATATATTTTGGTTGGAAAAAGTAATTATTATTATTATTATTATTATTATTATTATTATATTATTATTATTATTATTATTATTATTATTATTATTATTATTAATGTTCATCATCCTTTTCTCTGAAGTTCACCAAGTTTATTAGGAAAGAACCTTGGGATGTAAACTTAACATCCACAGATATTTTGACCTTGACCTATTTTTCAAAATTTTTATTTTTATTTAGACCTGTGAAACAGTGACAGAGTATCTAGTCCCTAGAAGCTCATGTAAATAACTTTCAAAATATGTTTACCTTAGCCTTTTTTTCAACGGTCGCATGTCAATCTAAACATCTTTATTTTATTTTTTTTATGTGATGAGACTTGGTAGACACAGCTTTCAAACTGCTGAATGTTCTTACGAAATATTTAAAACCTTGACCTATTTTTCCGGTCAAATGTCAATTTAAAGACTAACTTTTGATTTTTTCTCTGCTTTTGATAAAACCTTCAACAGGTTCCCCTTTTTCACTTTCTCCTGGAACACCATTCCTACCGAAAATAATGTATCTCTATGTATTACTTACTTTTGCATTTAAATCCCCTAACACTGTCATCTTTCAATTTTCTCCAAACCCAGATGGACACAAATTCAGACTTTTCAGAATCGCTGTCTTGCATTCTGATGCTATTCGATGCCTGAAATCATCAATCCTTGAAGCACTTATTATTATTATTATTATTATTATTATTATTATTATTATTATTATTATTATTATTATTATTATTATTATTATTATTATTATTATTATTTGCTCTTCTTGATGCTATGTAATTACCGTATTAATGACGCAGAAAACTGACAGTCTTTTATCAACTATTAACTATAGAATTATGCCACTGTACTATTAAGTTGTTGCACGTATTTGTCGAAAAAAATAAGAAAAAATATTAGGCCGTTCTGTCGGCAGTTTTGGCCTAAATATTCATCATAAGGAATATTTAATCATCTGTCGAATGAGTGGGATGAGTTTTGCTTTAACTCTGAGAAAATGGCCAAACAAAATGATGCTGAGCAGGCTAAGGGAGAAAATGATGCTATTGGTGAACTAAAGCACCTGCACTTGGCTATATAGGAGTTTCAACTTGGCTTCAACTAAAATGGGGAATAGTTTGCCTTCTGCAGCTGAGGAATCTTTTGATCTCCAAATGTTGAACCGTGAGGAGCAAATTCATCCCTTCTCTCTGCTGTTGACGTCTCCTGAGTTTCAGATTTATTAGTTTTATTTTCTATTCCCTCAAATTGGTCTGTTTTATCACCTTTTCCTATAGCTTGCCTCTCTCTGCAGGGTGATTTCCATTTGGAGCTCTCATAGGTGTCTACTGTAGTTCACTGCCTCATTCCATAGGGCTTTTCAGCACATTCAAAGGAAGGAAGGAGGAGGAACACAAAGCAAAGACCAAGATTGCCCAAGCTTGGTTAGCAGACAGAGGTAAACAGGAGGACCCAAAATATGTCAAGTCCATTGCAGTGGATCCGTAACAAACAATCCACTACCAGAAACTTGGTGTTTCGGTTGCATAGTATAAAAGGAAACTTGGGATATAAAATTACTGCATTTTTTATGTTGATGTTCAAAAAGGGAACAGGTTTTTGCGGGGTTTAAACTCGTGCTGGACATGGCTTTGATGGAATTGCAACCGCCTTCAATGGCTAAAAAAAAAAAAAAAAAAAAAAAAGCTGCAACGAGCATCCCCGAAGGGTTTTACACAAAGGGTGAGCATGACCTTTACGGCCAGGTCGTCCATGTAGAGTACGTTGCTTGAAACAAAGGTCAGAGGTCGCCGAGGGTTCTCCCATCCAGCCCTCAGTCTCTCCCTGTACAACCTGCCTCCACTGTACCCAAGAGAAAGTGCTCGAAAAAAGTAAAGTGCAAGATCCGGGTTCACTCTTACCATATTTCTATCCTAATTCCAAGGAGTGGTTCGGTCTCACCAGTGGTAATGGGCGAGCGGTCAAGCGAAACAGGGCACGATGAATCCAAGGACAAGACCCTGGTGAGACCCCTTGGAGTATGCAGAGGTCATCATTTGCTATTCCTAGTTCCTTCCTCTCTCCTCCGGACCCTCTGTTGTCGACCCTCGCTTTGATAAACAAGACGGAAACGACTCATATTATTACGCCAAATGTCTTAAAGAGAGAAAGAAGAGAGAGAATAAAAATATAGGGTAGCGACACAATGACCCATATTAATAATATTATTTATTAATAATATTCTTTTTTCCATTTTCAGGATTTTCTGCCCCGTCCCGGTTTTGGTGAGTGTTAATATACTAATATTTTATTTTTTGGTGAACAACATTTTTGGAAGGTATTAATTTTTATGATTAGGTTATTACTTGGCACTGTTGATGTTTAACAATCGTTTGTTTACTTCCCATGAATTGCACTTTATTCTTTTAGTTATTCGTCATGTTCTAGTTTTGGTCGTTGTTTTGATTAGATGTGGTTGGCTCCCTTTTATGAAAAGTTTGAGCTAATTCAACATTTTTCTTAACTTGCACTAGAAAGTTTCATCATCTTATTAGTGTTTATTGAATGGATATTTATGAATTTCGAAACCTATGCAACACCATTTAGTTATAGGCACTCCAAGAGAAGTCCGTAGCGGCTAAAATAGTTTCCTTTTCGTAGGTAGTTCGTAGGGGTTTGCATGAGTCATTCAAATATTTTCATTTTCATCATTTTCCATTATAATGTTAATATCGTGCCTCATAACAAATTATAGTATTATGTATGACACGAAGATGCAGAAAAATCTTTAAAATTCATTCAAGAATTAAATAATCTGACACTCATCCACTTTTGAAATTGACACAAAGTTATTTTTTTATACTAATAAACTAAAAATGGGAACGTAATCTTCAGCTCCAAAGGATCATCGTTAAAGAAATCAACTCACTACCCAAAAAATAACGGAAGTTATGGCATTTTCAGACTGAAAACTTTAAACGTATTTTTTGCAAAGCTTTTTTCCCCTTTTTTTAAGGCAAGCGACTCTTGTTTCCTTATTTTCCCGTTCCAAAACTCTCCGTTCTTCTCCAAATCTGAAATACGCCGATGGAAACAAAACATTGAATTGCTTACAAAAACTCTAGAGTTTTTTTTTTTTTTTTTACTGCAGTCAGTTTTATGACGCCCATGTTTTACAAAGTATAATAAGAAAGACGTATGCGTAGAAAGTGAATGGAATTTATAATTAGGAAATAAAAATAACGGCTTATTAACTTTCATGTAGGACGCTCACCGTTGCAAAAGTTTTCTTGTACAGCCTGAGTAGAGCTTCACGTTTCTATTAAGGAAATTAAATTTAATTCTTGTACAACATAATTTTGTAGATTTTAGCGGTCTTTTCCTTTTACTATAATCCAAATTACTTCTTTGATACAAGGATTAAGTTGGAAGATTATATCTCCGTAAAACAAGAGTAGTTAACAAAACATGAATTTTTTAAAAAATTTATTAAACAGTATGTTCAAAACAAAACAGTTCACGGGGTAGAGTACCATTATTACTAAACATTTGGTGTTGACATTGCTTCAGCATTTCATTTATCGAGAGAAGTGAACTAAAATTATTCGAATTGACACCGAGATCAGACATTAGTGTTTGGGAAGCTTTTCTCCACCTAATTTTCGAGTCGGGACGAGGAGGCTATAGGTAATCCGATTACGGAGGTCATTATCTACTTGTAGCGTGCTGAAACTGAACCCGGTTGGCTTTTCAAGCTGGGATTAGATAGTTATTTTATTTTCGGTAAATATTCCAGTTTATTTCTATGATAATAGTTCCTGACGAAAAAAACTATTTTTTTATTAGCATTAGGAATATGTCAAATGATTAATTGTTTGGTTCTGAAAAGAATAAATTATCGTCAGAGGTAAATACTGACCTCTTCTTTTCGCTTGATTCTTTTTCGCTGTTTTATGGTTTTAATTCATTTTGACTGAAGATTAATGATATCAGCTACCTAGGATTATCACCACTTTCCCAGTTATTTTATTGTTCAAGATTTTAAGCAGTACTAAAAATTTATAAGAAAAATTCTGTGATCAGTAGGCAAGAATTCTTTTAAGTGGTATAGATACAATTTGTGTAAGTGTGCGTGCGTGTATACCAAAAAACAATTGTTTGTCCCATAAATAAAGATAAAATCGCTGTTAACTTCTTCATAATATATAAATGTATCCAAACTACAAGAATGGAGGAACGAAGTAACAAAATACAAATTGTTATGCCTTAAAATGGTTGGAAACATTATCATGTAATAGAAAAGGGGCGAAAAGTTTTAATACTCGTTTAGGTAATTCCCAAAAAAGTTAAGATATACCATTTAGTGCCAAGAGGGGAGGAAACTTTATGTGCAAATGATCTGAGAAGAAAAGATTGAAGACATGTTGCTTGTTCTTCCTTCTGTCTTGGCTGCAATACCTTGACTTTATTGTTCAACATTCTTTGCAATATTTACCATTAACTGTTTAATGATATGTTAGTTAGCTGGTTGAAGATATTCACATCTAAATTTTATTGCGGTTTTGTTTGGATGGTAGAACAGGGCACAGTATCATATGTTAAAAGAAAGGGTTTGGAATGTACGTGATGTACACAGGACTTGTTACCAAGTCGTTTTTCCAATGTATAGAAACCAGTTACGGTTGAATAATAAAGACGTTACGATTTTCCCTCTTGATTCGGGAAAAAAGTGAGTAAGCTACTGTACTTTGCATCGTCTCTGCTAAAGAAGAATATATACATCAGTAGAAATAAAATATGCAGAAACGAATAACTATATGAATGAAGAATATTAAACTTTTAATTCATGGATAGGGTATTCCAGAAAGTAAAGGAAGAATCGGCATCAACTTGTAAATAAAAATGAATTAACTTTGATATTAGTATTTTTAAGGAAATTTAGTGTCAAAATAGTAACCAAAGCTAGTTTTGTATATCCATAGATAGATAAATAAATAAATAAATAAATATGTATATTATATATATATATATATATATATATATATATATATATATATATATATATATATATATATATATATATGTGTGTATATATATATATAGTATATATATATATATATATATATATATATATATATATATATATATATATATATATATATATAAATCATATATATATATATATATATAATATATATGAATATACAAAACTAGTTTTGGTTACTATTTTGACACTAAAATTTCTGTAGCATAATAATACTAAGATGTTATTTTTACCATCTCTTCTCTTTATTCGAGGCAGATGACTTGCTGAATGATCCTTGTGTATACATGCATACATACATACATACATATGTATATATATACATATATATGTATGTATATATGTATACACAAGAATCTTGTGTGAAGTCATCTGCCTCTAATAAAATATATAGACAAGAGAGAGAGAGGAGCAAGTTAAAAAAGATTCTTAGTATAACTAAAAACTGCATCCACGGACTTACTCAAGGACTCCGTTTAATACACTTCAAGTGACGGAGGTTCTGTGAAGGTCACAAGATGCAGCGAAACCTCTCATTGAGCTAAAACTGATCTGTTTCTTGATGGAAAATCTGTACAAGACGGTTTTCTTCTCATGTTTCTTAGAAGTTATGCAATAAATATTGGCGAACCGTGAGTTGAAGTAAAAATAAAAGAGACGAAATTAGGCTTTTGTTTATAGAACGGCCTCTTTTTTCATCAGAGAAGGAATTTAGTTATTTAGTTATGAATAAGAAAAAAGCATCCAAACATTTTCAGACTAGACCACAGTTCATTCATCCATTTTCTTATCCAAGAGGCGTAGCTTAACTTATTTACTGGTTTCTAATGTGATACAAATTCAGCACAAACGTAGCATATATCTGGATTTGACCAAAGAACCTTGGGTTCCATTATGCTGTAGAGAAAACTTTGCAATGTATCCAAAGATAAGTTGAGTCTTCCGAACTTTGCAATGTATCCAAAGATAAGTTGAGTCTTCCGGAAACTTTATTTAATGGGCTTCAAGAAGAGTGGGAAGAGGAGCCTGTATGATTTGCTTCAGGTTTCATGCCAATTTCAAACTTTACTGCGCGCGGAACATCTCGGCGAGACTCAATGTCTAGTCCTTTTTTTTGGTCTCTTTTATTTTTATTATTATTATTATTATTATTATTATTATTATTATTATTATTATTATTATTATTATTGCTGTTGTTATCAGAGAAATAGAATTTTGAAATTTCGATGGGCTGTGTAGGTCTAAAGGTTACGTAGGAATTCTGTCAACGGGAAATAAATAAGAAAGTAAAATCATTGTTTAGATGCATACTTCCGTTATTCTCACATACCTTTATTATTATTATTATTATTATTATTATTATTATTGTTGTTGTTGGTGTTGTTGTTGTTGTAGTTGTTGTTGTTGTTATTTCCTTTGAACATTCAAGCAGCTTTTTATGGATCAAAACGAAATCTGTAACCAGTACTACAAAAGCCATACTTCCTTTTTTATGAAGTCAATTTTTTATTGAGGTCATGATAAAATCTATGAAAGGTAATGTGACTGTTGCGAAGAATTAAGTTCCTAGGAAGGGACGATGTTCTCATCATAATGAAACTCAGCAGCCGTGACCACGACAACGACATTCTATAAAACAACAAAGGATCTTAGATCTTAATTGAAAACGGACCTCCTAAAGACCAAGTTTCGAGCAAAAGTTTTTTATGTTACAAATAAGTTCTTGGAAATTTGCCATTACTCTAAAGAGATTCAGGATGAAGAATGGTAAATTATCTTGATAATAATGCATGTTGAAATCTTCTTATATAATTGGTAAATATTAAAAATTTCAGACGTTTTCTTTGAACCTGATTATTCAAATAAATTTTACCAATTTCATTGGTGCAAAGATTTTGATTTCACTTGACTTTTCCGCAGACTGAACAGACTCATTCGGAAATAAGAACATTTGTCCCAGACAGACTCTGAAACGATTTCAGGTAATGCAAAGAGATAAAATGGAAGGCGATAAGAACGACGTCAGTGGCGCAATTCATATCGACTTTTGCCAGAAAGAGAATAATTCATTTTTACGGATAATGATGGAAATGAAATGAGTCTGCGAGAAGTAAAAAAAAAAAAAGGAGTGAAATTCCCGTCGAGTTTTATCAAATCAAGTTTTATCGAAACGATAGCGATAACAATCCGTGACAGATAAGATCATTTCAGGAGACACTTTTCCACGGCACCTGCGGCTTGAATCTCTTCTTTGCTCGACTCGTGACAGAAAGCTTTCCAAGATTAAGTATTTGATTCATGCGCCCGGAGAAAGTTACAGCGGTTAATGAAATTCCAACAAAATTTTCTTTTTTCTTTTTTAACTGTCGCTCTTCATAACTGAATGTCAAATGGTCTCCTTATCACAGATAAAACTGTCTGAATATAAAAACGTTCCTAAATGGGGAGCAGCTAGTTTCCTCATGTTAATACTAATTAAAAGAAAATGAAGCTCTTTGTACGAAACTTGCAGCGAAAACTGAAGCTTCACAGTTCATCTCTCCTTTGCCCGGGAGCCTTGAAAGAAGGAATTCCAGGGGGAAATATGAGCTTCATAGATCATTAGACTGTGAGTGCGGTCAAAGAAACGAAAACCGTTTCTAAACACAGTTGGAAATGTCTTTATCAAGGAACAACAGTTACCGAAATACCGTTTATTGCTTTTCCGCTTGGTAAGGATTCTTGTAAAAAATTGCTTGAAGGAAATGGAATCTTGAGGGCAATAATATGTTAACGATTAGTAATAAACTGATACTATCTCGTGCACACACACTATATATATATATATATATATATATATATATATATATATATATATATATATATATATATATATATATATATATATATATATATATATATATATATATATATATAGATATATATATATAGATATATATATATATATACTGTATATATTTAGCTACAAACGTCTTTTTTAATAACCAATCCGCTCTACTAGAGTGAACTGGATATTAAAGGATGTTTGTAGCTTAATGCTTGTATATGAATCATGGTGATGTGATAAAATTCATTCATATTTTTGTGTATAATATATAATGTATATGTATATGTATATATATGTATTTATGTATATAATAAATATGTATTTATATATATATATATATATATATATATATATATATATATATATATATATATATATACATATATTTATATGTATTAAATATATATTTATATATACAATTATATGAATATATATATATATATATATATATATATATATATATATAATATATATATATATATATATATATATATATATATATATATATATATATATATATATATATAATATATATATATATATATATATATATATATATATATATATATATATATATATATATATATATATATATATATATATATATATATATATATATACAGGGTGTTTCGAAATTAGAGTCCCCCCCTCTACAGCATAAACTAAAATTTATATGGACAAAAACAAAAGTAATTCAGAACAGGTATTTATTTAAATTTCTATCTGAGTATTTAATATTTTGTATTGCCTCCATCTGCCTGTACCCCAGCCTGCATTCTTGAGGGTATGATTTCAGCAAATCGCAAAAAGCCGAGACTCAAAAATCCATTTCCCTGAGCACTTCGGTCACCTCTATTCGCAGGTCGTCGAGGCATGGTATGCCATCATAGTTCACTGTGTGCACTTCACCACGATCCTTTAAGATACTACCAATGTTTTCACACACATTAAGGTCAGGGAGCTACCTGAAATTCACTTGACAAGAAGAAATCGATACCACTGTTTCAAAGCAGCCCCTGTGTCTGAAGAGCCTTGAAACATGGTGCCTTATCATGCAAAAATGTGACTTCTTCAACAGATAACACATTTTCAGGATCTTTGAGGAAACGAAATACTCCACCAGTAAGCACAGAGAAAGATCCCATAATAATTTGTAAAAGCCTAATCAAGTCAGACGCTGCCCAGTCAACTCTTTTGTTGGGTTTTCCTTCTTTCCCCAAAAGTTAGGACTGGACAGGAATTTTTTTTTTATTTAAACCACGTTAAACATCACGCAAATCCTGATAGAGAGGTAATTAGGAAAGTTAAGCCAGCTTGATGTCCTTTCACGTAAATAAGTCTACTTCACTCATTAGGACCAAAACTTCCCCATGTTATAAAGTGTCGCTCAAACTCTTGCTGCAAGAGACAGCTGTTATTAGCCGTGTTTTTGAGTAATGTTTATGGCCATAATGCACACAGTTTTAAACACGCAATCGATGACGGTTTATACAAATATATATATATATATATATATATATATATATATATATATATATATATATATATATATATATAAATATATATATATATATATATATATATATATATATATATATTATATATATATATATATATATATATATATATATATATATATATATATATATATATATATATATATATATATATATATATATATATATATATATATATATATATATATATGTAGAATCTACTGGTCACTTTTACCAGACACTTATGTAATTCTAATAGTTACAATGCCCTCTTAACTTCCTCAAATTCTTCGCACTTTTTGGATATGCTTATAACTGCAAAGCTGTAAAGATCCAAACGCAAGAGGAGGTGATTATGGGATCGCGGGTTCGTTTCCCGCGATCGGGCATCAAAGTCTCTTCAATTTCTTGAGTTTGAATCTACGGCTTTGTAAAAAGCGCGAAGAATTCGAGAAGTTAAGAGGGCATTATGGCTATTAGAATTACACACACATTATATATATATATATATATATATATATATATATATATATATATATATATATATATATATATATATATATATATATATATATATATATATATATATATATATATATATATATCAATTTTATCACGTACGCAATTGTTCTGTGCATTAGTAGAATTACTAAAAGGACCTCATTCAAACTGGATGGTATCTAATGGAGTATTTATGTTAACTAGGCTAGAAATTTATTCATTAAAAATTTCTGGTGGCTTTAAAATAAACTGATTTACGACAACTAAACTTTATTAAGTTTTAAAATGTCAAGATTAATCTATAAAACATTGAACATTCATCGGAAAAACAAATAAATGAATAAATAGTTTGTTTTAAGAATGATAATAATAATAATAATATTATTATTATTATTATTATTATTATTATTATTATTATTATTAATTATTTATTTATTTTTTGGATCTATCACAGTCATCCTATTCGACTGGGTGATTTTTATAGTGTGGGGTTCCGGGTTGCATCCTGCCTCCTTAGGAGTCCATAACTTTTCTCACTATGTGCGCTGTTTCTTGTAGCACACTCTTCTAAATGAGTGCTGGAGCTACTTCAGCATCTAGTTTCTCGAGATTCCTTTTCAGGGATCTCATTGTCTTTGGACGTCGTTTCCCGACTCCAAGAGATAAATCAGTGATGCTTGAAAGAAAAGTTTTTTTTTATTTATAGTCATTCTTTTTCTGAATTCATATCTTTTTGAGCTTGTCTCAATATTTAAAAATTCTCCTCTCTCTCTCTCTCTCTCTCTCTCTCTCTCTCTCTCTCTCTCTCTCTCTCTCTCTCTATAAGTTACCAGATTGAACATTGCCTTATTTTTTTCTGAGATATCGGTGACCGGGTTATTTCACATGGAGCGCGTATTGGGCGAAGACTCGTACCGAATAACATAACCCCAAATCATCGTTGTTTTCATTACGAATGCCACTAGGGGGCTTAATCATATGCATAGTAATTTCTGTTATTTACGAATAATACAAAAAGGCAGATATATTAAGAGGTTGCTGTCCTGTGATTAGAACATTTGAATAATAACTGGCAAATGTATGATGATATTTGCCCCAACAGTATGATAATGTTCAATGGTTCACGCGCTTCTATTATGACTTTCATAGAATACATGTTTGACAGGGGGTAACAATTTGTCTGAAAGTTGGGTCCTAATATTCTTCTGAAACTTGAGAGATTAAGTTGGGTTCAATGTTCTGTCATGGTTCACTTGATGTTTGTGTCGAAACGTATTACTAGTATTATGTTGAAAAGGATTATTGATTTGCATTCGTTGGTTTCCGAAAACGTTCTTAGTATTTAATTTTTTTTTTTTTTGCCTTATTTCTACCATAGATAGACTGAGCATGACTTCATCCAGAAGCATTCTTTATTTAATTCTTCTTGGTGAAGAGGGAACAAGAGAGAGAAAAATCCTAACCCACCGACCAATACCTCCAGGACTAAAAAAAAAAATGGTATTGAGAGCATATCCACACTTCCTTCAGAATCAGCAGTTAATAACATTAGCAATGAGAATAAATAATCCTCTAAAGCACAATTAGTTTTTATGTTCCTCCCTGTATAGGAAGTATGGTTTGCATCCAAGTGGCTAGTAGGCAAGCCCCCAGACAAACACTTGACAAGTCCTTCATTCGCTCTCCTCCGCACACCCTCCCTAGACAACTTGAAGCTGAGGACCTGGACTACCCCCTCTCTCTCTCTCTCTCTCTCTCTCTCTCTCTCTCTCTCTCTCTCTCAGGGAAGGTCGAGGAGATTGGAAAATGGTCTTTGCTTTCAGAGAGAAACGAATAGGAGAGGAACAATTCGGTGGCAGAGTTGCAGATTTCCCGTCCTTTCATTTTATTTCATACTCAGAGATTTGTTATATTATTCAAATTTATGGAGTAAAAATGTGAAAGTTTTATATTTGATAAATACGGATTTTTTTTTTTTTTAGTTGATGAGTTTCTTTTTTGTTCTTTAGAAAAAAAACTCCTTTTCCCTGCCATGTCTTAGTGCAGACCTCTGTCTGGATTATTCCTCCATCTAATTAGCAGATAAACCAAGAGTCAGATGACACAACTCCCGTCCTTTTAATAACAGATACCAGCCATTTAATTATTATAAATTCAACGACAATTTAGGTTGAAAATAGCGGTAACGATAATAAACACAAATATTTAAAAATGTAACTTAAAATCAGATTTGTAGCGAATATTGTGGTATTTTTGTCACCCCATTCAAATCGCACCCAAAGACTCCTAACTTAGGCCCAACCCCCTAGCAATGCTATTAGCCCAGTAGGGCAAATAGGGAAAAGTATTGACAACCAATACACTCTTCATACGCATATGCATCTGTTCCTTTCAGACTGCTCGTTCGTGACACAGATTCTGGCCCAAAACAATGCAGTCCTATACATGGTACAGTAAGTTCCAAAAGTGAAGCTACAAATTTCAGAGGATTTTATTCGAAATTTACTAACTGGCAACTAAAAACGTAGCCGAAAAACTTATTTTTTTCTACATTGAAAGCTCAATCAAGCAAAATAAAGCTAACATATGATGCACAGATATCAAATCTATGATGTTTATAACAATCATAAGAAAAAATTACGGTAATAGTAATTATTTCAAAGTATAGTAATTACTTCAAACTATAGAAACGAAACAGTTTGAAATTTTCGTTCAACACAGGATTACCAACATTACCTATGTATATTTTGAGCAATATGGAAAAAGTTGAGTATACCTTAGTTTTACCAGACCACTGAGCTGATTAACAGCAAACAAATATTTAATATCATAGCGTATTATCATTTCTTTAGCGAAGATGCATAAAACTATGCAAGTATCAATAGAATATAAAGGGAAAATCTCCGTAACATTAAACATAATCAACCATGAATGCACCTAGATTCAACAGAGAAGTTGGGTGTGGTTGGTAGTTCTGATTTTAGCTTCTAGGACCCGACCATTGGGACTCTACTTCAGCTTTGGCTTCGGTTTCGACCCACGACACAAACGTAACATTATCTACCCAACATATGAATCACCAGCCGTGTCCTACTAGGGTTGGGGGCGGGGGGGACTTTGCCTCAATACCCCCATCGCCATCCAGTAATATTGAACAAACAGGTAAATCAGTTTCCTCCATTATGTTTGCAATAACTGACAGAAAGTAACCAGTATTGAAAGGGTAAACTTGATTGCAAACAGGTTTTCCATTACAAATACAGAACCGTTACAAGTAGAGAGGGCTTCTCCAAATAATAATAATGTTCCCAAATCATTCAAGCCTAAGATCCACCAAGGTTGACCGAAAACAACTGAAAATTCATCTATCTGACTTCCTCACTTCCTCTGCCTTGGCTTATGCCTAGACCTCCTCACTTCCGCGCTTGACTTTGGCGTAGACTTCCTCACTTCCCCTGACTTGACTTAAGCCCAGACTTCCTCACCTCCTCCTGGCTTGGCTTATGTCTAGACTTCCTCACTTTCACTGCCTTAGCTTAGGCATAGATTTCGTCATTTCCCCTGACTTGGCTTAAGCCTAGACTTCCTCACTTCCCCTGACTTGACTTAGGTCTAGACTTCCTCACTTCCCCTGATTTAACTTAGGCCTAGACTTCTCATTTCACCTGACTTGATAATGAAACCTAATTAATGGAAAATCATGTTTACAACCATCTAGATATCCAAACAACTCAATTTATTAAATAACAAGCTAGAAAATATATTTCCTTGATTATTGAAATAGGCCTAACCATGTAGCCAATGCTAAACGCGCATATAACTTGGATTTCGGGGGTTTTTTTCACACTAACTTGTGTCTTATTTATATTTCATTCAATCAGATGCTAAACTTCTTTGTGCTTTATAAAAAGAAATCATAATAACTTTTGATATGATGCTATAAAAGTAGAAAGTTAATTTACAAATCACATTAGGTCAGTGCTTATGCACTCGGTTCCTGCTGCTACTCATTGGTGAACACTCGATATCACACATTGAGAGCTGCAGATGTTTCTACCGGGAAATTCTTTTTATTTTGTGGGGGAATTCTTTTTATTTTTCTTTCTTTTAATAAACAATTATTGAACTAACATTGACCATTCACTGGGGAAATACCTTCTGTGGTTCTCCAGTTAATCACTGATACTTATTATCAGATAAAGAGGATGACATTAGTTGGAATAAAATATACTAACTGGCAACCTCACGATTTCTGAAGAAGTATGATCAATTTTGAAATTTGCAGCTTCACTTTTGGAACTTGCTGTACTCTCTCGTTACTAAAAAAGAAAAAAAAAGTTGCACGACGTAATGTTAAATCATTTAGTGCTCCGTGGGTATTAAAGCTAAAAAGTAGATTCAGATTTCAAACTCCGTTATGAAAATCACAATTTTATTTCGCCATGAGAGTATAGGTCGGTAGGCTCTTCTGTGTAGCTTACAAAAGGGCACTATATTGTTTTGTACTGACTGGATATATCGTCAATTACTGCGCATAGTGCGTTCGTCTGTTTTCCAATTCTGAGATGATTTAATTCTGTATGAATCTCGGGTAGAGTCGACAGATGTGCCTATATATATATATATATATATATATATATATATATATATATATATATATATATATATATATATATATATATATATATATATATATATATATATATATATATATATATATATATATATATACTGTATATGTATGTATATATATATATAAAAAAATATATATATATATATATATATATATATATATATATAAATATAAATTAATATCCCTTATGAATATTCGTGTTTATTTTGTCAGTAGTTCAGTGAAAGCAGGAAAATAGTAATTAAGTAATTAATGTAATTAAGTAAAGTGAGTTTGACAAGAAATAAATGAGACTAGTATCGATATAAGATGTGGGTGAATTTTTGAGTGGGGTAAAAAAATACCGAAGTGGAACCAGGACTTTACAGATTTCAGAGTTGCGGTCGGGAGATTGGCATGAAATTGTTGCTGGTGAAGGCTCGTAAAAAGCAGAAGTTAAAGAAGAAATGGCAAGATACCCTGATTAAAGGTTTACCAAAGGCAAATAAGGCTTTTTGAGAAGAAGTTGTCTTGCAGACAAAAGGACTGGCAGAATAAAAATGAAGACGGGGCAAAGTTATTCATGTTTTATTCTCTCGGATTCATTCTCTCTCTCTCTCTCTCTCTCTCTCTCTCTCTCTCTCTCTCTCCCCTTCACATGTTCATTCTGCTTTTGGGAGGTGGCATATGGTATCATAATTCATATATTTTCTCTGGTATTTCAATCATTTCAGTATTAATAAGGAAACGAATAGTAGTAGTGATATCTTCAAGAAGTATCAGATTCAGCTGCCCGTGGTTGTGCTTTTACATTTGTGTAAAACAACTGGCCGTACTTTAGTAGCGAAAAAATTTTTTTTTTTCGATTATCTTAAAAATTTACCTTAGTCAAGGATTAAATTTAGTAATTTGTCATAACTTTAAATCAGACATTATAATTAGTTAAAGTTTTGCTTTGTAATTTCAAGCAAATGAGAAGAGTGTATGTGGAAAGGATTTAGGATAAGTAGGCAAAGGAATAAGTGGCTGAATTGGATGTAGTACTGTATATTAGTGGACAAAAATCCCTGATGGGGTCCCGGAGTCAGCAGGGAGTACTTGCAGTGGGAATAGAGAATAAAAGCAGGATGTAGTTAAAAAAGATGTTTAACGGGGAAATAGGAAATGATTTGAATTACAATGCAACTGCATGCCAGGAGAGATCATAAATGGGTAAACGAATGGGATTAGAGTGAGAGAGGAGACAAACCAAAAAAAGAGTAAATAATGTAGAGGAAGGAAGCAGAGCCTCCCGTATTGCCGCCTCCACTTATGACGTCATTCTTAAGCGCAAAGGTGCTCACACTATGGGAGTAGATGAGTCAAGAAATTCAGTGGAAGCAAAGTTTCGTCCCTTTTATGTTCAGTACTTCTCCTTCACTTCAGCTGCTCATTGAATTTTCTAAAGGCTTGTAAAGAAGAATTTTCTTCCTTTTGCAATAATGATAGTACTAATATTGTTAAAGCTAGAATACTGATGACAGCGACACAAGATAAAAAAAAAATATGCATATATTTAGCTTGATTTATTTCAGCTTCCAGTCAGGAAAGCAAAAGATTTCAACTGGTACGCTCTGATCTGCATCTGATTTCCTCACCGTTTGATCTGAAATATTTTGCCTTTGATATCAGTCAGTGACACAGAGTTCCATTTTAGTCAGAAAGAACATAAGTAATTCCTTTATTCAATCTGAAAAGCACCGGAGAAATTCAGTTGTAGATGCAAACCCCTGCATCATTTAGGAAGCAGTAGATGCAAAGCCCTGCATCATTTAGGAAGCAGTAGATGCAAAGCCCTGCATCATTTAGGAAGCAGTAGATGCAAAGCCCTGCATCATTTAGGAAGCAGTAGATGCAAAGCCCTGCATCATTTAGGAAGCAGTAGATGCAAAGCCCTGCATCATTTAGGAAGCAGTAGATGCAAAGCCCTGCATCATTTAGGAAGCTGTAGATGCAAAGCCCTGCATCATTTAGGAAGCAGTAGATGCAAAGCCCTGCATCATTTAGAAGCAGTAGATGCAAAGCCCTGCATCATTTAGAAGCTGTAGATGCAAAGCCCTGCATCATTTAGGAAGCAAGTAGATGCAAGCCCTGCATCATTTACGAAGCAGTAGATGCAAAGCCCTGCATCATTTAGGAAGCAGTAGATGCAAAGCCCTGCATCATTTAGGAAGCAGTAGATGCAAAGCCCTGCATCATTTAGGAAGCAGTAGATGCAAAGCCCTGCATCATTTAGGAAGCAGTAGATGCAAAGCCCTGCATCATTTAGGAAGCAGTAGATGCAAAGCCCTGCATCATTTAGGAGGCAGCGGCTAACAAGGTTCTGAGGAACCAGGACATGAATTTCTATTACTTTTTGTTAAAGGAGAACCTATGCATTTTTATTATAAGGATAATGTAAGTAAAATTAAATATTCTTTAGGGATGTGATGGCATTGCATTTTTTTTTTAATTTATAGAGAATCAATTTGATTTACTTCATTTGTAGGAAATGGTAACCATTGCATATTTAAGAACCCGCATAAATAATATTTTTTCAGGGAAGAAGGAGGGAGAATGTTTGCCCCAATATTTTAATTTTTCCCTGACGTCTTTCCATTCAACAGTAACTCGACAATAACCAAGTAGTGTGAGCGTTGGCCTTAGTTGCCATAAAGGCTGATAGTTGTATGGTAATTATGGGTTAGGGAACTGGTCTTTCTTTTAATTTGAACCTCTGGCCTTGGGAGAAATTATGAGATTTTATTCGACCAATGGTATTCCGTCTTGATTATTATAAAAGTGTGATGGAATAAATGCTGCAGTTTTTGACGGTAAAACCAATCTCGTAGCATTTTGAATTTTCGACTTATGTTATTATCCGTAAGAATGATAAGTAAAGTTTAATCAAGTTTAGATTTTACTTCGTATCCTCGGGGCTTTTTTCGCTTAATGCGAATGATAGTTGTTATTTCCAACCTGGAAGAGAACAAAATTAACCAACTGGAATCTGAAGTCATGAAATTATAGATTTAGATATATTAACGAATTCAATGCCTGGATCATCAAAGGAACAATATATTTTTCGGGACCTGGGCCCATGTCAATTCTCCCCCACTCCCCTGGTAGAATCGATCTGGGGTCGCTCATTTCTCTTTGTTGAATGGAATGATACCCAGGCTAAAAAGAAGTGATTGTTAAGGCAATAAATAAAAACAAAAAGTAAGAAATGCGCTGAAGTTTGTTCCGCGCAGTCGAGTTTTCAGTACAGCCACTTCAGCGTATAATCAAGGCCACCAAAAACAGATCTATCTTTCGGCGGTCTCCGCATAATGCTGATGAGCCGCGACCCATCATTTTTTAACAGCGGCCTGGTGGTGGCCTATTCTATAGTGTTGCCAGAAGTACAATTATGGCTAACTTTAACCTTAAATAAATTATGGTGTTTTGATGACTGGAGGGTGGATGACCAACATACCAATTTGCAGCCCTCTAGCCTCAGTAGTTTTTAAGATCTGAGAGCGGACAGAAAAAGTACGGACAGGGAAAAGTGCGGACGGTCAAACAAAGTTGGCACAATAGTTTTCTTTTACAGAAAACTAAAATAACAGAAAAGAGGTCTGAAAATTTTCCAACTTTTATTATAATCAGAAGCAAAATAAAAACCTTGCCAAAACCGTATCTTCATTGATCACTACTTTTGACATTCTCTAAGCTCTTTGAATGTATCAGTAATCCTCAGTGTCCATTTTTCTTGTATTTACCATCAAAAGTAGCATTCCTTCGTTTTTATGTAAATGAATAAACCAAATCCCTTTCCAGCATTCAGGTATCCACCTTCATTCTGTCCATTCAGCTGAATAGGGTTACTTTTGGTAGCCCTGGATTTCATCTCATTTGCATCACTGCTCAAGGTGCATCATTTACCGAAATTAACAGCCCATTCTTTTCAGTAATAAGTTCCATATAAATGTTGAGACGCTTCATAAATAATAGTCATTTTTAGGCAAAGTATTTGACCAATGTCTTTGTCTTTCTGGATCTTTCTCTTGTAATGGATACAAAGTGTTTCATTTTGTTGCCAGTGGTCGTGAATATATTAATGCCATGTAGTGTACCTCCTTGGAGCCAATGCAAATAGATCACTGTCTGGTGAGAATGAATTAGGTTCACTGCACCCAACACTGGTGCTCCTAATGCCAGCAAGACTCTTAAGTGCCTCTGACCTGTTATTCCTCGGCGTGAGGCTGAGAGTCGCTCTTAGTGAACAGTCTCGCTCTGTATACTCCAAGGGGTGCTCTAGCGGCAGTTGGTCTCTACTTGAAGCAAAGTCCATTTTCAACATTCAGAATTAGATTTCCGTATGAAAATCATGAAAGAAAAAGTTGTTGTAATTCAGATGTTGAACGGAGATTTTGTTGACATTAATATTTTAGAAAAATGACCCGTCAACTGCAGACTGGAGGCAAATTTTCAGAGGACTCCCACCTTGTTGAGACCCACAAATCCCCTCCTGTGTTGTTTTACATTATTAATAATAATCTTATTTTTTTCCCATTTTCAGATGCTGTGCGCTGTCTCGGTGTTGGTAAGTGTTAATGCATGATTTTTTTTTTATGCAGCAAAGACATTTTTGAACGTTATTCACTCTTATTATTAGGTTGTTTTTCTTGTTATTCATTAAGCATTTTCTGTTGACGCCCTTTTCTTTGAGTATTGCTGCTTTTCCTTTTAGAATGTTGTAGTTTTACTCTGTGTGACTGGCTTTCTTTTGGTATTATGGATAGTGTTGACAAACATATTGGATGTAACTTTCTCCTTATTTATTTAAAGAATGCTTATGAAATGCAAAAAAAATGCGCATTTCCTTTGGTCTAGAGAAATTCATTTTCCAATTTTTTATCCATACTCTCAACTATGATTTCTAATCGCAAATGAGTAAACAAAAGGAGGCGTCCAAAAAGAGGACAATAGCGGCAGAGATCATTTTCGGAAGGCTGTCTGGGCATTCATTTTTAATTTAATAGGTGGTCCGAAGGGGTTTTTCTCGAGAAATCAAATATAATTTCAATCTCAGCATTTTTCAATTTCATGACGTTATCATATTTCTTAAAAGACGAGATTTTTGTCCGGCATGAGAAACAGGAAAGCGATTTCAAGTCATTCAGAATTGAACAGTTGAAACTATTTCAAGTTTGAAAATCCCCCCACACAATTTATCTATCTATAAAAATGCATATTTTTTCAAATATTCAATGAAATTTATGAGTGTAATGTTTATCGTACAGAAATTAACGAACTGTCTCGAAAAATGATGGAGATGTAGCCCTTTCAAACAATGAAAACAATAAATATGGCTTTGGATATATATGTATATATATATATATATATATATATATATATATATATATATATATATATATATATATATATATATATATATATATATATATATATATATATATATATATATTTACTTGTGAAAGCCCGCGACACGACCATCATTTTTCAATTATGCTTATAGAAAATAATGAATAGTTAATATTTAATATTAAGAAAATGCTTCCTCATTATTTATGTATGTACAATAATAATTACACCTTGTTTTGATATCAAAATAGGATTTCATGAAAATATTCATTATTTTTCAAAGCATTGGAAACTTACCATAGCGTTCTGTCTAAGAAATGGCCATCCATTTATTTTTGTAACTCAAGTTGAGTCACGTATTGTGCTGAGCAGGTTAATTTCATTTAGTCGTGCAAAAGACACTCCACTGTGACTAAAATCTGCTTTGACCTTTTTAAGGTCTAGCTGAAAAAATAGGAAAAAAGATGATAAATTTGAAGATGCCATGTTTGGACATGAAAGGCTTCAGGTAATTGCCGTCCATGGTGTGGAAAGAAAAAGTTGGTCATTATAACATTGGAAGCAGCAGAGCTCAAAGATCATTGCGAATTGTCTCTCATGAGATGATATTTTGTTCCTTCTGAATGGATGAGAATACAGTGACGTAATGTATAGGAGCACAGCTTGTGTATGCATTTGTGTATATATATTTTATATAGATAAATAGATAGATATAGAAGTGAAATCGTTATAAATATACAGGGATTCTGGACACCGTAAAAACTTAATACCATAACAAAAATTTTTGAAATTATGAGAAATATGATATTACAACATAACTGCATCAAAAGCAAAGCCCATTAACGAAGACCCACTCAATCTTTGCGAGTGAAAGGCGCAGAAACTTTATCTCGTTAAAAGATTTGACTGATTGCCTTCTGAAAAATGACAATTTCTTCACGTTCCTTTTCATTGGTTTGGTTTAGCTAAGAAAATAGCAATACAATTACGATGGTAGAATTAGGACGTTCAATGTGAGATAATATATGCAAAGAGCTGATTGTTTACCAGTGCTAGGTAGTTAGATGTTTGCTTTTTAGCCAATTCGCTTCCTGAATAATGATTAGTTTTCCTTGTTGACAACAGAACTAATTGGAAATCTTGTTTTTGTACGCTGTGACCTGTTGCCGAGCCTGGTCTTGAGTTTTGAGTTAATTTATGAAATAAGCTGTATTTGGTGCTTTTAAAACTCTCTCTCTGTTTTTTTTTTTTTTTGTGTTAGTGGGTGGCATAGATTGTTAGGGTACTAGGCTCACGTTTGCAAGGCTCTTGCTTTCACCCAGCCCCACTTTTCCTATTAATCTCAGACTTCTCACATACTAATCTTTAATAAATGCTTGACCCTGGCACCTTCTTCTATGCTCAAGACCACACTGTTCGTCGCTTAGCAGTCCGTTTCCGCTTGTTATGTTGCCTGCTCAAAAGAATCTGACACCTTTACTTATATACACAGTAACAAATATCATTCCTCTCTCACATTCTTTGATCCTTTGAAACCTTTGAGACCTTTTCCTCGCCAAGCGTTACACACCCACGGTCGTCAACTCACTCTTTCGCCACCTCATACCAGCTCTTACTCGTAATCACATGAACTCCTGTTGTCTGTCCACTCTTCAATCTCTTAATCTCCATCCGCACAACTTCAGTGGTCATTTCCAAATGCATTCTCAGACTTGCAGTGACCCCTTCCACTCTACATTACTCTGACTCTTGTCAATCATATATATATATATATATATATATATATATATATATATATATATATATATATATATATATATATATATATATATATATATATATATATATATGTATATCCAATAAATCTTGAAAATTTTAATTCCATCAGCAGAGGACTTCAGTTGCTACCTATTTTTTCCTTAAATTGTGATGCATAATCTCACTAAATAATTTTGCATTAATATCCCTAGCAAACTTCTTTTTGTCTTTTTAATATTTATTCATGTTTGCCCTTAAATTTTTTGCTCACTCCGTATTTTGGCTTTTTAATATTTATTCATGTTTGCCCTTAAATTTTTTGCTCACTCCGTATTTTGGCTTTTTAATATTCATGTTTGGCCTAAAATTTTTTGCTCACTCCGTAGTTTTTTTTTCTTTTATTGGTACTATGTCATCCCTTTTGTCCCGCAACCGGTCTTTAAACAGTGTCCGTTTATCACTTTGCTTCTCTTTGAATTTTCATGTCATTATGTAACGTTTAAATCATAAAACTTCCCTGGCATATTAAGTAATGTTGCACTTCTGTAATTTTTACAAGCTTGCCAATCAACTTTGTCTTTTTTATAGAAACAATTATTTTTTGTACTCACTCCATTGAACCCTTGTCTAATCCGGACATACCTTACACACCCTGGTCAGCAACTCATTCACACTTTTCCTACCATACTGCAACACCTCACATATATTCACATCAACCTTTGTGTCTCTCCATTTTTCTCTGTCTGTTACCCAACAAGAATTCTCAAACTTATATCCAGGACTGAATTCCGGCCAGGCAGTATTTGTGTGGTTGCAGCCTTTTCATTGATGGTCATTCCATCTCCGAACTAGATATGGTATTAAGGCCTGCGGAAATTTATTCCTAAATGTGAAGGAGTCATCATTTGTTATCCTGATGGCAAAATACATTAACGGAAAGTTGTTAGGATAATGTAATCATTATTAAGAAATATTTCTTATATGGATACATTTTATCTATACTGAGGAAATTTGCTTGTAAGAGCAATCACTGTGAAGGCCATGTAAGTTTTTGTCGACAATGAATGATTTTTATCACACCATTATTATTATTATTATTATTATTATTATTATTATTATTATTATTATTATTATTATTATTATATGTTGAGGCTGGACTTATAATATTGCCAACTAGAAACAAAAGAGATCGAATGGAGTGATTTTTGAAATCTTCATATTTTCATGACGTTTCTGACTACCCGTGAGAGACACTGTAAATATGTTGGGTTTTAATGTCGTTGCTTTTATGACAACTTTGCTCTTTCAACATCCATATCTGTTCTTTAACCTGATTAGCGTTTCTTCTTTCCAGTGACGTTCTTTGATGGAAATTTAGATCTCACGTTACATTCCGTCGTTGAAGGAGTCATTTTGGGTCCCAATAATTCAATTTGCCCATCTCCGTTCATACTTATGTATTAATATTGGTGATCCATAGAAAGGATACTTGCAACATGATGGCTTTTATTAATATAATAGTCGTGACGTCTTTCAGGAGATGTAATTGGAAGTTTGTGGGATAAGAAATTGCTTATGGGTAATAGTGAAGAGGAACTGCAGGGGTTGGTGAAAGAGATTGGAAGGCTGGCAAGAGGAGGAAGTAAAAAGGACATCTCCATGATGGTCATATTACAAGAGAAAGAGGAATCCAAGAATAGAGGGATATGTATCTGTGTTGGGATGAGAATGAAAAGAATCGTTTTATTCGATTAGGATTGAGATCATATTTATCCGATGATGGTGGGATTAAATAACGCATGAATCAGTGCAAAGATAGCCAAAGAAGGTGTTGGGAAGGTTAGAAAAGGCTGGAAATAAAAGATACTTATTGAAGTCTTCAAATGTATGAACAGAAGTCTGGGCCAGCTTTCCTTTGATATTAAAGTGAATATTGAAGGGAAGTGGAAGAAATAAAAGTTAGGAAGTTGAAAAGGCCGATTAAAATGTTGAGAGTTCCATTGTTAAGGAAATGTAGGGGATGGCAAAACCATAAAAAAGGGGCCATTTTTAAGAACTTTAGGGAGGAAGAAAAAGGGAATATAAGTGAAAGGGACTTGCTGAATGATCGTATATGTGTGCGTGCGTGTGTGTGTGTGTTGAAAGGAATTATGGTCATTTCGCCCACATGTCAATTCGCCCACAAGTCAATTCGCCCACAGGTCAATTCGCCCACATATAAGAGTCAATTCGCCCACATACATGTACAAGTGGTGACAAAGAATTAACCAAAAAGTAGTTACAAAGGATAAGAAAAAAAACTTTAAGACAATTACATACATGTAATATTCAAATAGTGACAAAGAATTAAAAACTTTGATTAAAATATAGATTCAGCTGCGCACTGGGCCATTCAGGTGAGCACACGCTTTCAGCAACTGATATGCCGATCGTTCACCCCTCACGTGTTCCTCCCAAAGAGTTAATATTTTACCCTGTAAGTTTCTATATTTTTTCCGTTGTATCCTTCGTAGCTTTTTTTCGCATACTAGCCTTATGTAGATAGATGTCAATTTAGCCTCTTTGTGGAGAAGGCTTACGAGGAGGTAAAACTGGCGGTTACATCTGCCTGCAGCACGTTTGTTTAGTCGATTGTGCCAGCCTTCAATGTCATTATTGGTACGGATAGACTGATTGAAAATACTCCAGCTAGAAGTTGGCCATAAGGAGTTGTGGATCCATGTTTATGAAATGTACTGCATTATAGTCTGTAACTGGGCTGTGGTAGCTTGACGTGAGAGCCGTTCAAACACGGACCTATATCTGTCTCAGGCAGAAATGGAAGGGCCATCACTTTCCGTAAGTATTTGTACGTCCCGTCATCATGTGTGTATGCATGCTGGAGACCAGCCTCTTGAACCTACATAAGTATTTCAAAACAAAGAAATTAGACATTGTAATGTACAAAAGAAAAAAATCTGGTCATATTATGGTGATCCAATTTGTTTTAAAAGTACTATTCGACAGGTACTATAAATGAAAAATCTGTAGGCAATTAGCTAAATTGACTAACCTTTCTCCATACAGCTTGCGTCCAATGGTATACGCATCCCTTGACCTTGGCATTAGGCCAAACCTCGGGCAAGACTTTCCACAGTGCTTTCTCATAGTCTATTGTTATGTGCTGAACACGAGGCTCATTTGGTAGACTAGTTATAACTTCATGGAAAACTTTTCTGTAGTCCCTCTTTTTTCTCCCAGACATAATGACAAATAGTAAGGGGGCTTGTTTTGCATGGTCGTCTGCCCTCACAAAAGCGTTGACTGTCATCAGCTGTGTAAAAGGGTGCCTGCATAGCTTGAACGTGCTATGAGTGTACCATGACTTGGCCCTCGTTAGATGTGCTATTTGTTCTGTTGTTGCGAAGATCAAATGGCGGCGTTCACGAACTGATACGTCACCTATAAGAAAATCGTCAGGTACGTGATTTACTTCTAGCGCAAAATTCAGGTTTTTGGGCTCTGTCGGTCCTACAATTTGTCTATGTCTGTTTGCTGTTCTTGCCAAATGATCTGGCTTAGGCAGACTAGGGCATGGTGCACTTCCTATCTCTTGTAGTAACACATCATCCACTATAGCAGTCGCTGGTTTAAACAGATCTTGTGCTGCCTGTTTCTTTGCCTCTAATGTTACTTTAGTGACGATATCAGAGCCAGTTGGTGGTGAATGATTGTGCAACACGTTGTTCTTTACATATTTTCCATTTCTGTGCGTTACTAGTGCCTTGCATGGGTTACTTTTAGGGCGATTAGTACACTGCCAGTAAGTTACATTCGATCGCTGCATTTTTTTGTTGCAAGTGTACCCATGACTGTCAACGAGCTTATCTCTACCACGCTGTGTGCCCTTTTCAAAGAGCTGGAATGTAACTTCACTTTCTGGCTGCAGTTCAGTATCTTGTATGGCTGGGTCGTCAAGTGAATCCTCTAGTTCCATTGGCAAATCAGGTGGGTCATCAACTGAAGACTCTTGTTCAACTGCAGGGATGTATGGTTCGTGTTCCATGGCAGGGGTGGCTGTGTTGTCCACTGGATAGGAGGTTGGTTCGTCAGTGAAGGTGCAAGTATTACAATTCCAATCAATGGAAATACCGGATTTCACAGCTGCCCAGTAATCAGCACGAGATACGCCAGTATTGCATTTCCTGTGTTGCCACCTTCCACACATGTCGCACTGCAGACCTTCTTGCCTTGCCCTTACAGGTACGAGGCACTGAATACACTCGTCTGTGCAGTCTACCATCTTGCCAGGAACTGTTTTATTCTATGGTCAATCAGTAATTACAAAACATAGGTAATGAACCACCAAACAAACACACACACACTTCCATAGGCTTTGTGAATAGTTTCATAATGAATTAAGTATATTTTCACTCATTGACTGCCTTACTAGAAAAACGTTTATTATTATTATTATTATTATTATTATTATTATTATTATTATTATTATTATTATACACACACGCACACACACTCGATCCCTTATCTTCCACCTCCTTCCTCCCTCCTCTCACCCCTCTCTTCTTCCTCCCTGCCAGCTTATATCCCACCCCATCCCCTCCTCCCTCCTCCCTCTTCTCTCCCTACCTTCCTTCCCTCCTACCTCTCTTCTTCTTAGCCTTTGCCTCCTCCCTCCCTGCTATCTCTCTCTTTTCTCCTTTCCTCCAACCCCCCTTCCTCCCCACTCCCTGCTGCCCCCCCCCCATATAGTGGGCGAAATGACTCCAGGTGTGGGCGAAATGACCTGTGGGCGAAATGACTCCATAGTGTGGCGAAATGG
>NC_089785.1:5672986-5720486 GCF_040412425.1 Macrobrachium rosenbergii | reverse complement strand
ATCGTTGTTATTAGTTTGTTATTTATGGGAACTTGACCAGAGGTTGGTACTACCCAGCCACTAGTCGGTGTAACGTCATTCGTTAAGAAAAACATTAATTCTAATATAATGTTATCAGCATTATATTGAATTTGCACTTAGTTTTTAAAACTATAATTCTTATATGAAACATTCAATATTAAAATAGTAACGTTATTGCCAAACAATAAATCAAAATGAAAATGGGTACCAGCTGCCCCTACCTCTCAGCTCAAATACACCAGCCAACCGACGTTTCTCACTTTGCGATTAGTTGTCGTTTAGTAAACAAGTGCGGTTAAGTTCTCACAATTTTCGGTTATTATATTGTAATTAATGATTAGCTAGACGGTATAGACAGCGGAGGAGGATAGAGGGAAGGCCCATGTGAGTGTTAAAAAAAAGTGCCTAAACAGGAAAATGGGCTCCAGTGTCATAAAAGGAAGTCTTGAGCAAATCACCGCTAACTTTGACAATTCCAGAACTATGCCAATGACGGCGTAAGTGTTCATTTCTTTATTTCTTGTGCTTTTACTGTTATTCTTGTTTATAAATATGTTTTGGTTTTTCTATGATTTTTCGGGATCGTGTAGTTTGAGAGTTGGTTTTTGTGGTAGTTGCCAAAATATTTCATTAATAATTTCGTGCTCATTGTCTGTTTTTGTTAATAACTTCATTTTTGGATTGTGTCCGTCGGCGGTTATTAATTTCTGATGTATTTGGTGTCTGCGGGGTTTCCCGTTTGTTTCGGCCAGATTTTGATTTAAAAATCTCTATTATTTACTGGAAATGTGTGTTTAAACTACGGAGGCCCGATAGTGCATATTTTTTTTTTTTTTTTTCGTCATCGTGACAGGTCAGAATCTGTACATTTTTTGTTGTTTTCAAAAACAAGCTTCATTATTATTATTATTATTATTATTATTATTATTGTTATTTGTTGGTTTTAAGGAGGGTCAAAATTTTGTGGTGTCTTGAGAATGAGTTGGTTGCAATGTTACTGGAAACTTGGGAATTTTGTTAAAAAAACTTAAATTCGCATCTATTCAGAAGGGATGGGGTCCTTTGCTTGTTAGTTCCTTCGTGACATTTGGGGGAAGGGGTTACAGCCTTTCTGTTTAATTACTTTCCTCGGATTTTGAATGAAAAATAATAGGTTTAGGCTAAGCACATCTAAAGGGTATTTTGAAAGGTTAGGAATTTCAAATTTTTATGGGATTCTCTGGCAGTTTTTTTTTTTTTTTTTTTTTTTATGAATCTCATGGTACACTAATCTAACTTGATCTGAGATTGCAGCAATGAGGGTGATATTACCTCCACGTTGGCCTCCGACAGCCCTATGTACTCGTTCGCCTCTTGGTGCCCGTCCATACGTACGTTTGGTGTAGAGATTATATCCACTCTCGTCCAAATATATGCGATGCTTTTGTAGGCCAGATTCGTACATGTAATGAGCAAATACTGACCTAGCTTCTTTCACTTTTGGAGAATTTCTATCTTGCCCTATGTTGTGACAAAGCCACAGAGTTATTAATTCACCTTGCAGTGCTCGTGACACAGTGACATCAAATGCGCGCTGCTTCCTTGGAAATACTTCGCGTAAAATCTCATTCAGATTCTTGATTGGTATTGTTGGTTCAGCCTCGATCATAGATACTAGGAAATCAATAGATTCATTATTTATTGATAATCTGCGACCTCCTCCATGATGAGTTTGATATGAACCTGTCCGCTGATAATGCCTAATGATTGTGTAGACCGTGGTTCTCTTTATGCCCAGGTCATGTGCCATTGGCAGGAAGTCTTCATTGGCGATATACTTTTCAATGATACGCCTACGATCTTCTGGAGAAACGCTGTTGTTTCGTCTGCGAGGCATCTTCTCAGCCGGTTTCCTGAAACCTTTGATTCGTAGTCTTGAAATGCCAATAGAGATTTCCGTAGCCACAACCTAAACTCCTGTGTACAGCAGTATGTATGTATGTATGTATGTATGTATGTATGTATGTACACCACGAAACTGCTGAACTGCCTAATGTATGATAATTTTGTGATGTTTTAGTCATACCACTTTATGTAATTTGATTAAATGTTTTCATTTTGTTTAATTGACTATGCCTGAAAACGTAAATGCAAATTTTGAACTATGTCTTTTGGATTTGAAGATTGTTCATTTATTTGTAATTGTCTGTTCAATTTGAAGATTGTCTGACCACTGATCAGATAGTTTTACGTTTCCTTAAATGTCGTTGTTAAATATCTGAATGATTATTTATTACTGAAAATTGTCTTAAGAGCGTGACCATCGTTTTACAGTTGTGTAGATAGTCTACTACATTTGTTAGATAGGTCAAAATCAAATGATAGAAGGTGCGTGTACATATATATATATATATATATATATATATATATATATATATATATATATATATATATATATATATATATATATATATATATATATATATGTGTGTGTGTGTGTGTGTGTGTGTGTGTGTGTGTGTGTGTGTGTGTAATGCCGTATGTGTGCACGTATGCGCGCGCGCGCTTTCTCATGCTTATGTGGGTGGGTGAGTGAATATGTGTGGCTGTGTACACTCGGCAAGGAAAGTGAAGATACAGTTTTTAAATCTTCGGACATACAGTATATTGCTCAATAATGCGACATCTGGCAACTTTAGAAAGGAGGAGCTTCTGTCTTAGTGTGTTGGTTTTTGCTTGACCTCCTATAACTTTCAATCATATTCTACGATTCTAACATCATTGATACTTAAATGCAGTAGTAAGCTTTACAGTATTCGTTCAAGTTGTAATTTGCAGCGACAGTTCTGAGCAAAATAAACATTTTTCTACGTAACCTACCAGTTAACCTTATACAAATGAATTTATGACACCACAATGAACGGAATGCTTGCATAATCGGAAACGCGATCTTCCATAGTGAAATCAAGAGTTAAATTTGAGCAACGTGGGGAACAATAAAGGAACGAATGCAATGTTACGATGAGAGAGAGAGAGAGAGAGAGAGAGAGAGAGAGAGAGAGAGAGAGAGAGAGAGAGAGAGTTGCTGTTGTGTAAGCCTAGGCCTATATGTAGAGCTACTCATTTCATTATTTTTTTTTTTTTAGAGATTGAGCGATACTATATTTGTATAGTATGTTTTAGCGATGGAGAGAGAGAGAGAGAGAGAGAGAGAGAGAGAGAGAGAGAGAGAGAGAGAGAGAGAGAGAGAGAGAGAGAGCCTAGGCCTATATGTAGAGCTACTCATTTCATTATTTTTTTTTTTTTTTTTTAGAGATTGAGCGATACTATATTTGTATAGTATGTTTTAGCGATGGAGAGAGAGAGAGAGAGAGAGAGAGAGAGAGAGAGAGAGAGAGAGAGAAACTATGGCAACGCAGAGAGAACGGGCAACGTCAAGAAACATCCAGTTACTTGTGTTTTCCCGCTGAAGTGCTCCACACATCATAGAGAACGCTCTCGCAGATTTAAATAGATTTGGTCAACTTACCGTAGCTGTCGCAACATTTACTGCCATTAATTCCAGCTGACTTTTAACACCGTGAAATACAAATATGAATGTGTGAAAATTAAAGAAATTATCACTACCTCGTATGATGATGCAATAATAAGCCTGTCCATAACGGAAAACGAGTAAATATTGCCGTTCTGATAAAGAGTACTACACCGAGATATTCACACACTATCTTTGAGATCTCTATGAACGAAGTCATCTGAGAAATTCTGATTACTTCGGACATGCTTGGTGTTTTTAAGTATCTGAACGTTTTTGTTTTGCAGATTTAACATATATGTTATAATTTGCATTGTATTTTCATATTCTAGAGTAAATTTACCGAGATTATGTGTTTTCTGTAAGAAAAATAAAAATTCGATGAACGATATCTAAAAGAAAACTGTATCTTCACTTTTCTTGCCGAGTGTACGTATCTTTAGGCATACGGACAGGATGAAATGGATTGCATGTCGCAGTTGATTAGAAAAACGTTCAGCTCTTCATTGTGATGAGTCAGTAACAAAGTCTCGCAGTATTATTTCCAGACCTTTGTGCGACGTTTGACGTTATATACACAAGGTCAAGATCAGAAGAAACCAGTCAATTTATTAGACCCATAAGAACAAGAAACAATGAAAAACTAATGTAATAATGTCGTTACACTGTGTTAAAACATATGATTATATTGCACATAATTAACCACCCCTTAAGTGACTATGCATTGCAAATATAAAAAAGAACCCCAAATCCCTCCCCACCCACATTCCCATCCTCTTAGAGCTATAAATGAGATATTGATTATATTGTATTTTAGCTCTTGCTTGGCAAAGAATGTGACAGGCGAAACAGACCGTAGCAAGTGGAATAAATGGAAACCATACTCCAACTATGTGTCCTTATCCAGTATGTATATATATATATATATATATATATATATATATATATATATATATATATATATATATATATATATATATATATATATATATATATATATATATATATATATGTATATATATATATGTATATACATATATGTATATACATATATTATGTATATATATATATATATATATATATATATATATATATATATATATATATATATATATATATATATATATATATATATATATATATATATATTATATATATACGTACATACATCATACACCATACATCATACATTATATGTATGCATATATATATTGTTACGTGTGAGGGTCGTGGTTGATCATGTATTATTCAATTAACGTAATTTTTACGGCCCTGCAAACCAAGATTACACGTAACCTGCCACTTGAAGCCAAAAGTTAACCTCAAAGACAGACGTTAATTAGCCAAAAGGTCGCCAGTTAAGGGTTATTAACCTTAACAAAGAATATTTGAGATGAATTTGATTTTAAACGCAACGGTTCTTCCAAACATTCGGACGCGAGGCATACAAAAGCATCGAGATTTAACCTGATTTTGCTTACCTAAATCCTAGGTATTTTACTGGAATAATGGGGTTGAAGCTAACAATAAAATAATTAGGCTTAATCTAGACTTTGTAAACACATATACCTAAGTGGTGGCTGAAGGAAGAAAACAAAGAAAAAATGTGAAATACAGAAAAGTACTAGTCAATCGACGAAGCTTCAACAAGAATCGGACTTACCATGAATGTCGAGTCGCTGCGCAAACAAGGGACCTCAGGAGTCGTATTCTGGCAGTCTTCCCAATTCACTAATTAAGATAGACGTAGGAGAAAAGTAATAAAGAACAAAGAATATCGTTCGGGCACGCACGCAGCGTCACCCTGGTTCCGTGACCGCTGGGATCTCTCTCCTCGACCTCGCTTCGTTCCTGCCAGATGAGGGCTTATACCGCCCCGGGCAATCCGACCTTGACAAAGGCATCGTCGAATGCATAGAATAAAGCTTAAGGGCCACCATAACTAGGGGTCATTGAGTGTAAACCCTCTCTGAGGCTTAGGTCCCTAATGCCCTAGCATATTTTGTTTACAAACTTTCCAGCCTATGGGGTTAAATGCCTAAATGCTACCTATTCCTTTCTCCAACGGATGTTAAAGTTTGAACTGAAGACGCTTCTAGCGTGGGACAAAGCAATTTCCCTGTCTCAGTCAGGCTGATATTTCTATCCCTAAATGTTCGAGGGCGAACAGCGTAAATATTTATAAAATACACACACAAAACAAAGCCACTACAACACCTTCTAAAAACATAACAAACATCTCACACGTCTCGAACTCTCGTCCTACCCGCGCAACAACTTCTCGCTGCTGGTTAGAAAGGGCGTTGGATTTGGCTGGGTTTAGAGATAGGGTGGTGATTTAAATGCAAAGGTCGGTTGCAAGGAAAGCAATGGCGCTTAAGTGAAGTTCTTGGGGTAAATGGGAATGGAGAGTCTTGTGGCGAATATGCTGTGGGAAGTGGCTAGACCCCTGCAAATAAATTGTTTTTAATAAGAATATTTATAATTCTACAGTACATGCAAAAATAGATTATGTGCTAGTACAGAGCAGATGGCAAGCAAGGGGAGTAATGTAATGGTGAAAAGAAGGGTAGCCGGAAGGGCAGCATTATCTGGTCGAATGAAAAGGAAAAACGCACAACCTTTTGTCGAAGCGCAGATGAAAATGTGGCTGTCAGTGTGATTAGGATGAATGAGTAGACATAGCATAAATAGATAAAAAACTGGCAATGACTAAAGTTACTGAAGGGATTGTGTAAATGAGTAGCAGCCAGAATTTCAGGAATTACAAACCTTCCAGGTTACCTATGTAACCATAGGGAACGGGGAGGGTTTGTACCCTGGGCGAAAGTAGGAAGAGAGGCTAAAGCGCAGGTGAGGTGGGATGAGGCAATGAGAGTTCAGGGAGGAAAAGCAGATTAGATTAACAGTTAGTTCCATGTAGATGTATACGCAAGGATGGATAAAGTTAGGCAGGAAGAAAATGACAGAGAAAAGGAAGCAAAAATAATAATACAATGTCTTTACATTGCATCAGGAAATGAAGGAAAATTCGGTGAACAAAAAAAAAACAAAACAAATTGACCATCAGTGTCCGTGCAAGCAAGAAAATTCACAACCAAGAATTTTAGGCAACATGTTTGTAGTGAAAACTAAACGTCATTCTACGAAATAGGAAGTCAAAGATGTTGCTAAAAAGAAATTAGGGTCCTACGATCTTGAAGAAGAGAGAGAGATTTTTTTTTTTTTTTTTGCTTTACTGTATTTTTGGCCTCATACCTGTTTCGAACTTCCTCAGAACCTAACAAAGCCAATCATGAGAGATTCAGTTACGACATTGTAATCAAATGACCGTAATCGAGGCCCAAAGGATTTTTGCTGATGCGGCGAGAAGAGAAATAGGGAAAAAGAAGAAACTGATCTTCGCCATCATTGTTGGTGTTTTCCAGACATCGTTCCGCATTCCAGGCATTTTCCAGAAGCCCTATTCCTCCATTATGGTGTGGGTGATTCCATAAAGTATATCTCAAAACCCCTGGGCAAGCTGGATTCCGGCAGACAATCACCCCGGGAAGTAAGATCCTTACAGGAACGTCTGGACAAAGCGGCTTTCACGACTATTGTCGTGTCCCGGGAGAGTTTCCCGATGCCCACTTTGATGCCGGGAATCTGAGCTTTCTGTTCAGACTCATCGGGGAAAAAAACTATTGGGTTTTCTCTCTAAAGACTGCCTTTGGTTTTAGAGAGCAAAAGTCAAGTTTATATTGTGTTGTATACAGCTTTTATTCCTCCGATGGGAATGATAACAAAAGTATTGTTAGTCTTTATGCATTGTCTTTACAATAGATCAAAGAGATAATCCATTTTCCCTCCGCCATTGTTGGAGGCCATGAAGGTATTCCCTTGTAAGAGGAAAAGCTTCGTCGAACAGCCTTTATGGGAAGACCAAAAAAAAATTATATCTTAGTTTATCCAGACCGCTGAGCTGATTAACAGCTCTCCTAGGGCTGGCCCGTAGGATTAGATTTATTTTACGTGGCTAAGAACCAATTGGTTACCTAGCAACGGGACCTACAGCTTATTGTGGATTCCGAACCACATTATATCGAGAAATGAATTTCAATCACCAGAAATAAATTCCTCTTATTCTTCATTGGCCGGTCGGAGATTCGAACTCGCGGCCAACAGAGTGGTAGCTGAGAACGGAACCCGCTCACCCAACGAGGAACTATATGGGAAGACCAGGGATGACGTCACACTTTAAATAGATTTTTCTTTCCAGTAGAGATCAAGAGAAAAGAGAGTCGCTTTTAGAGAAAAGATCAGGTGAAGGAATCATTTTGGACGCTAGGCTAGTAATCGGAAATCTTTTGTTTAGTTTTTCTAAGCGTGAATTTCGGCGAGGAACTTTGACTGCCCATGCTGTTTGGCAAAGGGTCAATGATTTCTGAATTTTTTATGGGAAAATAACTGACTAAGTGCTCATGATTCGTCCTTTTTTTAGATTAGTGCTATCCCCACCAGGTAGGATAACATATGCATTCACTGTTTCAAATAAACTAAATCACATGAATAAATTTAAAACAGGTTTAACGATAAACTTCAATCAATCTCACTCGCACACCAGGCGCTCTCTGGCTGCCGCTTTGGAATAAAAAGAAGCGAGTAAACAGAGGGATAAATCTTAAGCAAACGTTCTGTAAATCTCTCTCTTGAACGCAACTCTCGGAGCAGCGTTTTTCATTGGCAAGACTTTCCCCATCCCAGTGGTAGAGTCACGTGACATATGGAAACGCACCGCTGTCTTCGCTTGTTTTCGTTTCTTCCTAATATCCTCCTATAATTTTCGGCAATGGCTTTTTAAATACCGGCTATCATGGCGCCTAAAATGTCGTTTTTTTTCTCTTAGTATCATTGCAGGTAAAAGGCCGATTATTTATGTAAAATTGGACACTTCCTGACGTGATTTTATCTATCCCTTTAGGGAACACGCACTACCTGATAGTTCACGGCTTTAGAGATTATTATTATTATTATTATTATTATTATTATTATTATTATTATTATTATTATTATTATTATTATTCAGCAGATGAACGCTATTCATATGGAACAAACCCACAGGGGCCACTGACTTGAAATTCCAGCTTCCAGAGATTATGGTGTTCACTTGAAAGAAGTGTTATGTTAACTTTTATTATATTTATTGTTCTGTCTTTCCGTTTGTCGCTCAGTCTTCCTCATAGTTTGCTTACCTGTCTGAATCGCCTTGGTTTTATAGCTTTGTCTCATCTAATAATTGCTGCTTGTAAACATTCATATGTTAATCTTGGTACCTATTCACTGATTGGTAAAGTCCAGCCATTATTATTAAGAGAAAATTGGTGATAATTCATAATCATGTCATTCTTCTTTATGTAAATTTAGTGAAATCTGTAGGTTTCAGCGCTGTATATTCCTATGTAGGTAATGTAGTGTTACATCCATTTGAAACCTAGCACACCATTTCTAAATCTTTTAAAAAAATTGTATATACAAGAAAAACAACTGCCAGGACGGCGTGAACAACACATTTGTTTCTGAAAAAAGAAAAACTATGTCCGTTGCAGTCTCAAGAGTAAAAACCTTTTGCTGCGATGCTCCCAAATTGAGGAGCTTTAATGAGATGTCATCGTCCCTGTCATCTCCCGAGAACAAAGAGGCTCGCCTGACTCAACGGTTTTCCGAGACCGCCCTGATGACGTCATTTAATTAGTGTGCTTCTTGTGGGCTCTTCCGGCACCGGATGTTGACAACTGCAGAAGAATCCGACAGCGAAGGGTAAACGGTTCCATTCCGTCCCTGAATGCCTGTTTGCACAATAGAAGAGAGATGTCGATGATAAAAATCAGGGTTTCAAGAAATGCCGCTTTTAATTAGGTACATAGAATTCATTATTCTCATACTGAGGCTTGATAGAGAGACAGAGACAGAGAATTCAGTCTTATTTTTTATATATAATATATATATATATATATATATATATATATATATATATATATATATATATATATATATATATATAATCAGAACGCTACAAACGTCCTTTAATATCCAATTCGCTCTACCTCGGAAATAATATATTTTCATATATGTTACCAAAGGGGAATTTTTAGTTGATAATAAGTCCACTGTCCCGTGGGTCGAACCAGCGACGGACGAGGACTCAGGACTACAGGGACGCACTAACGCAGTCGGCCACAAGAGAGGTATAAGAATATCACCTCCCATCAACTCACCCGTCGAACTCAGGTGTTTTGCATTTGGAGACGATATCCACCCACCTCTGCCATATGGCTACGTGCGACAAAGGCATCAATTTAGCTCAACACCACTTATACCACATCATCTCGACTAAATTCATCTGTATTTTCTGTGTCCAGCAATTTGTTAACAGTTGGTCAGTTCTCTAACTGAGAAGGATTGATTGAAGTGTAGCTTAGTTGGTTTATTTTCTCCTCCTGATGACCATTTTGAACGACCCAGATGTAATTGGGAGATAAGAAAGGATGGTTTGGTAGGTGCAACACCCAGCCCCTCAGTTTCGCTTTTTTGAGAGATTTTGAACCGAACATAAACCATCCGAGGCTTATTTATCTTTATTTATTTATTTTCAGAACATGTAGTTTATTAGGGTGTGGCGTAGTTTTGTTTAATAAAAATGAATTGGAGATTGTTGTGCAAGGAATATTGATCAATTAACTGTATACGTACCAGTTGGAGAGTATCCCAAAATCTTTTGGGCAAGACCGTAGAATATTATTGCGCTATCTGGCAAACTTTTCAAGTCGGCGACATTCTCACTCTCCTCGACTGAGCTCACGATAATTTGCATCAATTTCGGGTCCCTATCGTAGGGTTTAGTGCCGTCAGTGCACCTCGCGCATTGCACTGCAGGCATTACTTGTTGGTTCTTTTGCAGCGTTCCTTCGGCCCATACCTGCAACTCCGCTGACTCTTTTATTGTACCTCCGTTCATGCTCTTTCCACCCTGTGCTAGCAATTGTTTCACTTCACTTCTCCTGAGAGGCAATTGTTTCATAGAGCAACTGCGAGGTTTTCCTTCTGTTACACCTTTTAAACCTGTTTACTCTCTGTTTTCCTTTCAGCGCGGAATGACCTCATAGGTCCCAGGACTTGTCCTTTGGCCTAAGTTTTATATTCCATTCCATTCCACCTTTAGTTTTTCATAATTCACAGTGATATATACTTAGTGTTGGTAAATTAGAGTAACCCAAGATTTTTTTTATAAAACCTGATTTTAAATTTATTAGCATTTAACGGAGAAGAAAAACATTCTCAATATGTTTCCCTAAATCACAAGAATTTCTGAAAATATCTTTCTAGGCTTTGATCACCCATGGTACAACCACTTATATCATTTAGGCGGTTTTCATAACCAATAAAAATGTAAAAATCTAATGTTGAAAGATTGTTTCTATAAATAAATATGCAAAATATTCAATAGATAGATATTAAAAACACTGGGTTTACAGATGCTTGCAAAAGTAAACAGATATTAGCGAAGCTCTGTTATTTTTCTGACGGCATCAAGTGCACATTCTAGATTTAAAGGGCATTGGTTTTAACAACTATAACAAATTCACGACGAGAAAACTTATAGATAAGTAGAACTATGCAGTATTTCTGCATCGTTTTGATTGTACCCTTTCCATAAATAGTGAGCGTTCTCAAAGCTGCTGCTGAACAGAAAATAAAAATCATATTTTAACTGGGTAAATAAAATCAAAATGCAGTATGTTACGCCTGCATCAATTGCCAGAGAATAATGAGGACTACATTCATAAGCTAAACATAGTCTTGTTCAGGCATAGATTTTATTCCGGCGCTCTGGACAAGTTATTTTAAGGTTTGAATCATTCCATTAAGTTTTAAGAATTGAAGAAATATTTAGTGAATTCAATGAATCCATCACATAACCCAGCTCATTAATTGCGACTTGGAATAACTTTATTTCAAAGGGATTCACAGAGGTTTTGTTATTTATAAAACGGAAAATTGCATATTTGGCATCTGAATAATGATTGGCATTTCCTTCCGTTTGCTTTTCCGAGATTCTTCTTGACGGGAGGAAATATGACGCTAATTTTGGTCGCAATTGTGACGTTCATTGTGACCTTGAATATGAGCAAACAGATTTTGTTTTAGCAATCCCTGTAATGAGATGCTCATTTTGTTCCATATTCGCTGTATTGATAATGATTTTTTTTTTTATTTGCTACACTGGATGTGTATCAATCTGCTGGATACGGGGTAATCGGACAGATAAGGATCGTTTTCATGTTAAGAATATTTTCGATTTCCTTTTATATTTCAGAGATTTACGTTTCAGTTTTCTTTTTTGTTTTTGTATTCATTTCCTTCTTCTTAGTCTTTTGTACTTTTGTACTTTATAGTTTTTTCTTTATCACCTAAAACATTTCCTTATTTCTTTCATTCTTTTCTTATGAATGTCATTCTTTTCTTAAGCATCTGTCAGTGTCTTTTGATATGTGGAAATGGGTAATAAAAATTACCTTTGTTCGAATATTTTTTTTTTTACCATTAAAAGTAAAGTTGTGATGTTAGAGATTTCAGCTGACTTTCTCACCTCCATCAAGGTTATGTTTTCGGTTCGGTTTGTTTGTTTGTCTGTTTGTTTTCTCAATGTTTTTTCATTCTTATTTTTCTACCCCTTTATTTTACTTAAGTTAATGTATCTTTGCATTTTCTTCTATCCTGACTTTCTGTTTCTTTTCCTTGTCCTTGTTTCTTCTTTAGTGTTTTCATAATTTTACCATCAAATTTATGCTCACACAACAGTTTCCACCTGTCCCCAACTCTAGGGAGTGATTTGACGCTTTCTGAACGGGACATTTGATACAAACTTCTTGTAAGTCTCTCTCAAAATTCTTCCCATTTCTTTTAATATTCTCTCACTGCTCAAAGACATGGAAGCAATATTAGTTTGAGAATATTAATTTCACAAGACTTCCTGGGGTTTCTATTAAAGAGTCACGCAGACAACATACCTTGTCTGAGACACGTTGACATCAAAGCAATTAGGAAAAAGAAAATAGGGTTAAGTAACGCTTCATTTCCCGTTCGAGGTGGCAGTGCATGTAAACAATTCCTAATCGTTATCACGCAATTACTCGGTAAAATATCTCAGTGAATTTCCGAGGGTAATTCCTCAGCTGACGGATTTCGAAATTTACGTAATAATTTCCATATTGTAAAATTTGTGTTATTTCGTCCATGTGTAGATGTCACTAGAGAGGATATAGGGGATTAAAGATAGTTTAACATAAAATTATTCTGTAATTATCATAGAACGGCAGGTTTCTGAATGTTTATCTCAGCAGCATAAATCACGAAAAATGCTAAGCATCAACTTCCTGCCCTCAAAGTTGAAAAAAGTCGAACTCTCTAGAGACACACCCTAAAAGCACAGCAGATGCAAGGAATCCTAACTATTCTAGTCTACAGACCAGCACTACGCACGTACATACCTTCACATGCCACGCAGCAGTATATGCACCATGCACACACACACACACACACACACACATATATATATATATATATATATATATATATATATATATATATATATATATATATATATATATATTATGTTTGTGTGTGTGTTTGTGTATGTGTGTGTGCATGGTAGTACTCTATTATGTTATAGTAGATAAGAATTTTAATGCGAAAAACTGACGTAATGCGTGACTTTATATTCATAAAAAAAAAAAGAACTTTATCCCTAAACCCAGAGAACGCAGCGCGACTCACAGAAATTTGGAACTCTGCAAAATCAACCAACTTCGCAAATAGGTTCGATGTTTGCTGAGCACTAGAGATCAGCTGCAGGATTTGGCCAAACTGTCGCACTTTGCTTTTTAGTCTGGACACATTTACCCGAAATTAAATGCCGGGAACTGAATAACTGGGGTTGCATTCCCACCGGGTAATATGTGTATGATTCAATGGGGAGAGAACTGCAACATTTCGCATTTTCCAAATTGAATTCCACTGGGAAAACACATTGAAATAAAAAGCATGTTTATATGAGTGTTTATAATGTAGTCATTTAAATGTTAAGTAAAATGCCACACCCATATACACACACATATATATATTTTTACGTTTTTCCTGGCGATTTAGTTTGAAATATTCTCTGTGAGACAGTTAGCAACAATTTAAGGTAATTTAGCCTTGTGATTCTGACTTTGTGGGTCCAGGAAAACATAAAAAGAGGAAAACAAAGGGGAATTTCATATGAGCGTAAGGCTCTTGTTACTGAGGAAAATATTACGTAAACATGTGGGCAAACTTGCAGGAGTGTATTTACATAAATAACGTTAGTACGGGAAAGAGGAATGCTAGTAGATTAATGATCCTGAAGGGGATTCCTAAGGGATGAATGAAACTGGGGGATTCCAGACACAGTCCAAGAAGCTTCCATGATATAGGGTCCCTCTGAAATGAGAGATATGCACATTATACGCCAGTAATGAAAATAGACAAAAGATTAATGAATTCGAAGCTGCACTGAGGGTGCCAAGGGGCTTCGATGAATTAATGATAGCTTAGCACTGCCGACATTCGAGGAGCACGGACATTTGACAAGAGATTCGGTGATTACTGGCTCTCAAGTTAAGTAAATGTTATGAGACAAAAGCGTGACTGAATGGAGGTCTTCCAGAGCACTTTACCGTAAGGCAGATTTGGTTCCAGTGCAGAAAGCAGTCCTTGGATGACTTGCGATTTCCGAGGGCGAGTTCTTCCACGTGTTAGGGTGGGGGGCTTCACGTAAAAGGGCAACGCGTGGGAATTTCACGAAGGGCTGGGCAATGGCATGTGGGCATCAGGCAGGTCAACGGTGGAACGAACACGTGGTTCGCGGTCGAAGGGCACGAGGAGAAAGTATACTTTGAAATGGGCCACGCGGTTAGCTAAGGGCACTGCCAGGGTCAGGTGGCTTGGTCCTTACTCCATCCAATCCAGCGCACGTGAGAGCGAGGCCTTGTGGTTTTTCGCTTTATCCTCCTTATGGGGCAAACTTCCAGCATACAGGGGTTGAATCATTTTCAGCTGATGCCCGCAGGGGGGTGTTTTGCCTGTAAGGAAACGACCAGACAGAAATCACTTTTTGCCTCGAAGAAAGATCTACTTCAACGGAGTGGCCTTAATCTGTTTTAAACCCTTGTATTCTGACTGTGCGAAGTCTCGATAGACAGATGTGTCTATCGATTGAGCGGCTTGCAGTAAATGAAAACAACAAAACAAACAACAAAAAGAAAAGGGGGAGGCAATTTGCTAGCGAGTTCTTGCTAATCTTAATAATATATAATATATATATATATATATATATATATATATATATATATATATATATATATATATATATATATATATATATATATATATATATATGTATGTATGTATATATATATGTATGTATATATATATATATATGTATTTATATATATTATTTATATATATATATATATATATATATATATATATATATATATATATATATATATATATATATATATATATATATATATATATAATAATAATAATAATTAACGTAAAATATGAAAAAAAGAATAGATTTTAAAAATGAGTTACTCTTTTTGTTATCCTTGTTATGATATCTTCCAATGGAAGGTTTTATTCCTTGGTTAGTTTACAGTTGAGAGAGTTGACTTCATTCCTGGGAATGAAGAAGAAAATGAGAAAAAGTTAAGTATATCTTAGTTTAATCAGACCACTGAGCTGGTTAACAGCTCTCCTAGGGTTGGCCCGAATGATTAGATTTATTTTACGTGGCTAAGAGCCAACTGGTTACCTAGCAACGCGCCCTACAGCTTATTATGGAATCCGAACCACATTATGACGAGAAATGAATTTCTATCACAAGAAATGAGAGAGAGAGAGAGAGAGAGAGAGAGAGAGAGAGAGAGAGATACTCGTAGAGCCCTTCATTCTCTGATAAGAATCGTTTTAGATGGAGCCAGCCTTGCGCTTTTGGTCAAGACCAGCCCGCACACCGCTTAGCAGTTCAGTATTCACATTCTCCTACAGAAATGAAGCAGCTACGCAGTTCAGCCTTGGACTCTCGATGGAGAGAGAGAGAGAGAGAGAGAGAGAGAGAGAGAGAACCACTGGAGGAGCTTCACACAATAGTCTTGGTCCGTAGCTCTTTAACTAGAGCATTTGCTGCCGCCTTCTGACCGGGAGGCGTGGCACTTTTTGGCATTTGTTTTGCATTGTGGGTTGGGGGCCTCTGATGGTTACTTTTTGAGAGGACGTCCTACTACTTTTTCAGTGCTCTATTTAAACTGTTACTTTTCTGCACTTCCAGTTTATTATTATATATTTCTGGTAAGACTCCAGCTAGGTCAGTGTCGTGAACGGGAGTGTGGCCAGGGTTATTTTGATAGCTTCTCATTTGGACGGAATATTGTCATTGTTTGTGAATAGCTTTAAGTCATAATTTCTGTGATCTTTTCTTGTTTTATCCGTCTTCAAATTCCTGCGGTTGAACTACGCTGTTTACAGCACTGTTTTTAACTGTTCGCTCTGAGAAGTGTTTACTTCAGGCGCGTCCTTCTGTACCCTTCGAATTAGGAAGAAGCAGTGATCAGCGCACATATAATATAATATTCTGGTTTTTGAAGCCAAGCAAAGGCTGTAATGAGTTCTGGAAACGGTATAAATAATCGGTAGTTTTGTTTACGCGAGCGTTCATAACGCAAAATTTGGTGACTCTCAGGTTTACAGTTGTTGTTAAGATCCAAGAGCTTACCTAGTTTTAATGGTTGTTGGGCATTCAGAGTTGTTGTTTTCTCTCTTTCTTCTTTTATTACTCTTTGTAAAGATGGGTTCCTTGATTGACAGTGATAGCGGGATAGCAAGATTATGAGAACAGGAAGACTGGAAAGAGAAGATTTGAAAAGGAACAGGTAGTATTAGTACCAGAGTATTTACATTCCCTATGCCTGCAAGTATTGAAAAAGATAGGTTGTTGCTGTAGCTACTTCAAACTGCGCGGGAATATAAGTCCTGATCAAAAAGAGAAATGTATTAGCGATCTGGGACTACAGTTAATCAAAGAAAAAAGTAGGTTGCAAGAGTTAGAAATTGAGAGTTCGCTTACAGACGGGAAGGAGAAGAGAGAGGGTCGAGGGAGAGAAGAAGAGACGGTATGTGTCAGTTGCTTAGTAGTTAGTCAGTTGCCATTCTGAAGTTTATAATACATTAAAATTAGTCCCAGTATTTGAGAAACCTAATATCGTAGATTTTTATTTCTCCTTCGGAGGAAATAACTGGGAAGTTACTTGGGCCAGTAGAGTGTTGGACAACTTTTATCCAGTATCGTGTGAGGGTAAGGCTCAAGATGCATGCAACTATCTGCTAGTTGCTTTCCGCCTGTTAAAATGTGGTCCACCTGCCACTCTTCATTTTTTCAAGTCCAAAATAAAATGAGAACGAACCCGGGAAGACTGAAATACTGGCAGGAACTGTTGGTGTCAGAGGAAAAAAATGTAGTAACAGCTTTTATTTTTTACTACAGAACTTTGACTTTAAAAATAGGGAAAATGATAGAGTTGCAAAAATGTTTAAATGATATAACTCCAAAATTCATACTGTAATTTATAAATAATCGATGAACCATTTGTATATAAAACTTCCACAATATCAGCAGCTTCATACTCGTAACCCCAAGGTTCATCAGGATATTAAATTATTTAACTTTCACTTTACCTTTGGTAACTTTTTACCATTACTTACAAATCAGTCGACTTTTCTAATCTTTGGCTTCTTATACACATTTGCTGTGCAAGCAGGTACTCTTTCCGCCTTCGATTTCCCCCCACATATTCAACATCGGGAATTTTCCTCAATAAAAAAACATGGCTCGATAATCTCTTTATGCAAGTTGTCTATTGGGTCATTGCTGAGTCTGGAAGTTGGGGAAAACTCGCTGGTATGCAAGCAGTTAGCTTGCCCAGGTAATTCCTTGGGTGCAGTTGCTCTCAGGTTCAAACTTCTTTTAGACTTGTATGGCCCAGTGGGTAACGCCCTTGCTTTCCACCTGAGAGACCTGGGTTCGATCCCGACGTGAGTCAGAAATTTATTTCTGTTCCACACGTGATTGTGTGTTGATGATTTCTATCTTATTCACTCAGAAGGGATAATTCGAATGAAATGTTGTCTATTGGGTCATTGCTGAGTCGGGAAGTTGGGGAAAACTCGCTGGTATGCAAGCAGTTAGCTTGCCCAGGTAATTCCTTAGTGCAGTTGCTCTCAGGTTCCAACTTCTTTTAGACTTGTATGGCCCAGTGGGTAACGCCCTTGCTTTCCACCTGAGAGACCTGGGTTCGATCCCGACGTGAGTCAGAAATTTATTTCTGTTCCACACGTGATTGTGTGTTGATGATTTCTATCTTATTCACTCAGAAGGGATAATTCGAATGAAATGTTGTCTATTGGGTCATTGCTGAGTCGGGAAGTTGGGGAAAACTCGCTGGTATGCAAGCAGTTAGCTTGCCCAGGTAATTCCTTGGGTGCAGTTGCTCTCAGGTTCCAACTTTAGACTTGTATGCCCCAGTGGGTAACGCCCTTGCTTTCCACCTGAGAGACCTGGGTTCGATCCCGACGTGAGTCAGAAATTTATTTCTGTTCCACACGTGATTGTGTGTTGATGATTTCTATATATATATATATATATATATATATATATATATATATATATATATATATATATATATATATATATATATATGTGTGTGTGTGTGTGTGTGTGTGTGTGTGTGTGTGTGTAATATAATATAATAAACTGCACGTGACGAATATATACATAGATAACAATTTGAAAGGGGAAAATTGAAGACCAAATACGAAGTAGTTCCGTGTATCACGAACAGTTCTTTTGGGGTATAGGCCTAAGTACTCCAAAGCGCTTGGTACCTGGTCTGAAGTTTTCACTTTTCAAATGGTCATCTCCATATATATTTGTCACGTGCAGTTTTATAATTTATTGCGCACACACACACACGTACACACATTATATATGTATGTATGTATATATATATATGTATATGTATATATATATATATATATATATATATATATATATATATATATATATATATATATATATATTTGGCCTTTGACGATCAGAATTAATCTCACCCCTGGGGCATCTTCGCCAACAAAGCGTCACTGAAATGGGGGTTTAGTTTTACCAGGGATGGGCCCTTCCCCATTCTCTGCTCTGTTGGCTAGCCAAGAGCCTATGGCGTCTCTGCTTTTTTGTAGAAAACAGATGATTCCTTTGCAGAGTCCTGAAACCAGTCATTTCGCTGCTGACTGTAGGAAACACGCCAATGCTGAAGGTGTTCCTCGATGCCTGAGTTCCTGCCACATTACAGTCCTCAGTAAGTGGGGAAACCAATTTCGCATATGCGGTAGGCATTGCACTTACGTGATTTTAGGCCACGCCAGAGGTTGCCACCGAGGAATATGTGAAATTGGTATCACTGCTTCCCCACGTCGAGGTATCCAATGGCAAGAGGAGATTTTCCGCTCGAAGCTCTTCCCTCTCGTGTCTCCTACGTCTGCGTTGACCTTGTTTCCTCGTTCTCTGGAAATTCATCATCTGTCTTCGCAAAGAAGCAGAGTCCGATCCATACGGATAAACTGTCTCTGATTTATCCCAAGTTTTGTAATCGGACACGTGACGCATCTGGATTCTGGAGACATTTTCATCTCCACTGCCTGAGTCTTCGGGAATTCTTGGGATTCCAGGGAATGTCAGGGACTTCCAGCAGATGGCAATGATTTGGAATAATTCTTCATCTCTTTTGCTAACTATATGTATGTATAATTATGTATAATTGTATGTAAATAGATAAAGCTCCGCTAGAAGATGAGGATCTGTAAGCAAGCCCCGGGGATTCTCTGGAGACACTGGAGCCAATCTTGTGAAAGTTCCTGGAAGATCGACACGATATGCCTCAATCACTCAGCTTGCTTTCACGTGTGTGTGTGTGCTTATATAGCGATTAATTTTCTAGTTTATATTTTTTCTGAAAGAAGATTTAATGGCTGCATGTTTTAATTTCATCACGAATTTCGATAATGACTTTCATTAATAAATTAACTAATTGATAACGGGTACCTAGAAAAAGAATATAAACAGGCGTGTTCACCAAACATTTGCAGAAATGTAAAGTCATGTACATACATATCTACATACATATCTACATCTAAATATGTAATATATATACTGATATATATATATATATATATATATATATATATATATATATATATATATATATATATATATATATATAATGCATACAGTATATATAATATATATATATATATATATATATATATATATATATATATATATATATATATATATAATGTATACAGTATATATATATATATATATATATATATATATATATATATATATATATATATATATATATATATATATATAATGTATACAGTATATATATATATATATATATATATATATATATATATATATATATATATATATATATATCTTCTGTCGTCTTTGAATCCTCATTTCAAACTTCTTCCTTGTCATACACCATTCACTTTGGCTAAAGGAGTCGAAAACATCGTGGACTCTAGAAGTATCGGAATATTTTAGACATTTAATGTATCTAGAAACTTATAAATATGAATTGGGAAATTATTACATTTTCCTTTCATAACTTTTATCGGTATGTTGCTCCACATCTCTTGTTATTAGTTTAGTATTTTTCAATTTTGATAATTATATTCTCTTATATGTTTGCTAGGCAATCATGGCCTTTTACGCTAGTTGCTTTCAAGTTTATAATAATAATAATAATAATAATAATAATAATAATAATAATAATAATAATAATAATAATAATAATAATAATAATAATAATAATAATAAAAGGTCTCAGAAACCAAGCCTTCTTCACACGCCACTCTCATGGACCAGTAATGAGATCTAAAATCGTCACTTTTCACACTATAAGGACACTATAATCTGGCGCCTCTCTCTCTCTCTCTCTCTCTCTCTCTCTCTCTCTCTCTCTCTCTCTCTCTCTCTCTCTCTCTGTTAATGATAGTTTTCTTACAAGAGTAGTAAAATTATTTCGTATTTTAAATTGTTATATATTTTAAATTTTATATTTGAAATTTTTTGAGTTATTTTATATTTTTTAGATTTGGCCTTTGATGAAAAACCTTGGAATGTTTTTAATGAGAAAACTGATACTTTTTTCATACTTTTTTGTAGCAGCGAGAAAATTAATTTCGATTCGGAAGCTTTATGGAAAAATAAGTCTCGTAAAGATAAGCTCTCGCTCTTCCAAGGATTTCAACCCACATTATGAAACGCAATGAGTTAACAAAGTTTCTTACATTTTGTGTTCATTTTATACAGGTCAGGTACACAAGTAGAGAAAAAAACAGCTTACCTAATCAGTATTTGGTAACGGTAAGTGTGACACGCAGATATAGAATTTTTTTATTTTTTCGGCTATATCTTTCCTGCTGTTTCATGTGTGGAAAACTAGTAATTATATATATATATATATATATATATATATATATATATATATATATATATATACATATATACAGTATATATATATATATATATATATATATATATATATATATATATATATATATATATATATATATATATATATGTATATATATATATATATATATATATATATATATGTATATATATATATATATATATGTATATATATATATATATATATATATATATATTTATATTTATATTTATATATATATATATATATATATATATATATATATATATATATATATATATATATATATATATATATATATATATATATATATATATATATAAATTTGTGTCTACGTACGTATGTGTGCATACAGGTGTTTACCCCTCGATTCATTCATCTCGTGAGCATGAATTAATGCGACGGTTAGTCCTTTTTCATAGTTGAACAACTGCTTAGTATTTTCTGCCAAATTTTGAATATTTTAATCTTTTTACCACATTAGGAAAACAAGTTATGCAAAGAACGCCATGCTTTCTCTCTTGAAAAAGACTTTAAACCTTGTTTCAGTGGATTTCACAATCCAGGGTTGAAGGGATTTAGACAAATAGGAGAGAGAGAGAGAGAGAGAGAGAGAGAGAGAGAGAGAGAGAGAGAGAGAGAGAGAGAGAGAGAGAGAATACCATTGCCATCATTTCGCTTGGACATTGTATGTTGCTTGTGGCTGACTCTGACCCACTGTCTCGACTATGAGCGAGCTTGTGTGCATGTAAAAATCAGTGCGCGCGCGTGTGTAAGTATGTGTGTGAGAGAGAGAGAGTAATAAAAAAAATTGTAGCTTTGTCTCTGAGGCTGTAATTATGAACATTTTTTCCCTCTTTAGTTGCGATCTTAAAGGAACCGCAGTTCTTTATTGGAGAGGTGGGTAGAGCTCTTGGCTAGCACGTTGTTGGCCCAGCATTCGACTCTCCGACCGGCCAGTGAAGAATTAGAGGAATTTATTTCTGGTGATAGAAATTCATTTCTCGTTATGTGGTTCGGATTCCACAATAAGCTCTAGGTCCCGTTGCTAGGTAAGCGATTGGTTCTTAGCCACGTAAAATAAATCCAATTCTTCTGGCCAGCCCTAGGAGAGCTGTTAATCAGCTCAGTGGTCTACTTAAACTAAGATATGCTTAACTTAAAGGAACCGCTCTGAAGGGCTTCTGAAATGTCTTTTCCACGAAGTATAAATTCCGTTGGGGTAGGGAGTGTCGCCTTCATATTGCTGGTTATGTTGCAATGGTAGCTTTAACCTCATTTACTGTCAGTAGCATCTTTACCTTCATTTTGATGTACTGTGTATTTGCAATAGAATGTTTCGGAAAATATCATTTAAGACATTCCTAGAAATGATCGTTTCTTGCTTGCCACCTCAAGTGAGTAATGTAAAGTAAAGAATAAAGCAAAATTGAATTGCCAATTCTTTGCCGTTATTTCAAAGTTTTCAAAAATTTTGGAGCATTGTATATTTACAACGCACAAATAAACTGAGCAATGCATTTGGACATGACGCTTCTTTCACCCTTGATGACAAACTGTTATCATATATCCCGGAATTAAGTTGACTGTTGGGTTTTTGCTCAATATATTGCATAAGGCGGATGCTCTGGTAGAAAATAATATAAGACGTAAACAACACCAAGTGATGCTCTGTAATTTTCAAAGGGACGTCTAGGCAAAGGTGTTATTTACCCCAATGACTGTCTCTTCAGCAAGAGCCTCGTAAACAGGCAAAAGTAGTCAGTGAAGAACGCGATATACAGAGAAATATACTACTGTATATAGCGTAGAACTGTACAGATATAGTTCTAAGTTACGAAGAACTTGAAGACTCAGTCATGAAACAATAAAAGAGCACAGGAGAGAGAACCTTACTGAGGAGAGGAACAATAATAGAAAGAAAATGTATTTGATATATGTGACAAAAAAGCAGTAGCCTGGTGGAAAAGAAAATCTCGTAACAAACTAGAATCGATGGAAAAATGAGCGCTCCTTTTTATGCTGACAATAATTGCTACTTTCTTGAATGAAATTAACGTCTCAACAGTGACAATTTTAAAGTTTTATCTTAATTGAATTTGTTTCCGAAGCCTCTTTAGCCCGACTTCATCGCCTCACTCATCTGTAGATCTCTCTCTCTCTCTCTCTCTCTCTCTCTCTCTCTCTCTCTCTCTCTCTCTCTCTCTCTCTCTCTCTCCCTTCCAGGATCTTTTATCTGTGCCAGCGCCCTTTTGACTTAATGGCTCAAGTTTCAGTTTCAGTGAAATTAGGTCCAGCTCTTTTGTTTTTAGGGAAGGAACGTAATGAACAGTGTGTTAATGTGCCAATAGAAAGGGCACTGATTAAAATATAAAGCTTATAATAACTTTATTTCACGGTTGGAACTCACTAAATTGGGAAGTGATGCAGCCTTGTGTTATGGGCCTTCTGACCTGTACTAATGACTAGCGTAATTATATTGAATATTGGGAGGATAGGCATTTTATTCACTTGTTTCAATGATTCACACCCTGCAAAACTGGTGTTTTAATTGTGTACAGTTAGGTAATAAAATAAGCATTCGAGATCCCCAGAATAGTTATTTATTGTTTACGTGTTGAAACATTTGCTAAATTTGGGACAATACTAATCTTCCACGGTAACGTTAAGTATAGTTATTATACATTTTCATTTGCATGCATTCCTACGACCCTGCAAATATTAGGTGTTGAGCTGAACTTCTTCTCAATTTTAAAAGACTGTTTGATTTCGGAAATATGAGTAAATATATTTATTTATATTACAGAAAAACAATCAAACTCAGAATTCTTTTACTTTATTATGTTAGGATAAGCTTATGTCTTTGGAATTTTGTCAAATCTGTGTCAAGTGAATCCTCTCTAAGTTATAAGGTGCAGTTCAGGTTTAGGCCTATACATGACAAATGTGAACTTCCAAATCTGCAGTTTTATGGACTGATACTTGATTTTACCTAAAGCATTCCAGTCTTATGTTTAGCATTGTTTTCTGACTAAGTTCAGGTGTTATAGGTGGGGCACTTATTTATCTATAAACAGAATTAATATGGCTTATTTTTGTTGTCTAACCCATAATCTAATGTATGGAGTTCGGAAAAATCAACTAAATCTGTTTTTTCTACATTTAGAATTACTCAGCATTTGACTATAAACACTGATGTAAGATAAAAATTATATCTATACTTACAGTATCTTGCCTTCAGATCGTAACATGAATGTCTGTGTGTATGAGAGAGAGAGAGAGATACGTTAAACAAGGTTCACAAACCTGGCCTACCATCCAATCAGAGGCCGTGTCTTGGATTACCATTAATTTTTCCTTTGCAAGTTGTAATGGAAACCAACCTATTTTAAACACTGGTTCCATTACCCCAAAAAAATAAATAAAAAAAGAAAAATAAAGGAGTCTAAATGACAGATGAAACAGTCCCGTCTGAGTTACAAAGAAATGGAATGAACTCGCTCCTATTTCTGGAGTTAAAGATTTTCCCTTTTGGCAGGAATTAATGAACGCCGGAAATCCCGCTGAAAAATAGAGGAGGATATTCGCAACGTAATTAATGCAGCCATGGCTTTTATCTTTAGTGTATATGTGTATATGTATATATATATATATATATATATATATATATATATATATATATATATATATATATATGTATATATGTATATATGTATATATGTATGTATATATATATATATATATATATATATATATATATATATATATATATATATATATATATATATATATATATATGCATATATAATATATATATATATATATATATATATATATATATATATATATATGCATATATATAATATATATATATATATATATATATATATATATATATATATATATATATAGATAGATAGATAGATAGATTTATATATTTATATGTATAATTATATATATATATATATATATATATATATATATATATATATATATATATATATATATATATATATATAGATAGATAGATAGATAGATAGATATATTTTTATATGTATATATATACATACATACATATATATGCATTATATATATTATATGTGTGTATATATATATATATATATATATATATATATATATATATATATATATATATATATATATATATATATATATATATATGTGTGTGTGTGTGTGTTTGTGTGTGTATATATATTAAAGCTGTAAGTAATATTCAGAATCCGTAAGACGATTTTAACGCAATGTCGCTAACAAGTCAAGTTTTTAGTCAAATGGTCTGTGGGCAGCCATTTAACACAAATATTTTCTGATCTTGAACTGGGGTGAGTGTGGCACTGAAATTAAACAAAAGCGGGTCAGGAGACTCAGTCAAGTTAGCGAATAGACTGTCTCTCTTTATTCGCTATTAGTGAGGACCACGTGCTAGTGGAACCAGCAACTTTCCAGCAATAGCAAGATTAATCTCACGAGATTTCTGCATCTTTTTCTCCCCATAGAGAAATTTGTTACATATCATGACTATGCAGTTTATTCCCACAAGACTTCAGTATTTTTCTTTCACCAAGGTGTAGCCCGTAGGGGTCTAGTGCAGTCAGTGCACCTCCCGTGGTGCACTGTAGGCGTTAAAGAAGGGTGTTTGCAACGCCCCTTCAACTCCCAGCTGTACCCATTTTTTTGCCTTTTACTTAGCTCCATTCCGCCTGGTTTTCCCTGGTCCTTGCGTGGGTGCACAGGGCCTTAGTCGCTGATGAAATGTGCATACTTTCGGTCTCTCGACCTTGTACGGCACGAAATAACCTGTCCTTTGCCTCTGCCGCTCATGAGCAGCCTTTAAACCTTCATGAAATAGCAATTATGATGAGCATTGTGGAGGAAAGTGAGATACACTTATTTTGAGATTTTGCAAAATTCGATGATAAATGATGACCCAAAAACAAACGTCCAGTTTATAAGTCATTACACATTAAACAAGTGAATTGCGTTTTTGATGAATCATGAATGAGTAAAACTCATCTGTCTCAAAAGATAAAAGTGAAGTGAGTCACATTTTAAAATTTATTTACACAAAAAGAATAAAGTTAATTTGAAGTGGGTACTTTTAAATAGTGCACGTTCACATGACCTCTCATTAGACCCCTCAGCCAGACTAAGTCTGGTCTGACTTACTAAAACTGGAGTCATTGAGTCTCCGCGCCTGGTGTCTGCAATAGAAGACTCAGGCGAGAGAGAGAGAGAGAGAGAGAGAACTATAACTTTCTTGAAGATTACAAAATATGATTCGAAAAAGGACAGACGCATAAGTGATGAAATCAGAAGGAAGAGACTTTCGCAGCTTTCAAATCCTTATTAATTTTCTGTTTCCATTTGTGAGCTTTATTCCTGAAAGAAACGGCGTGAACACTGTTAATTTTTTTTTTACATTTTACTTGTCTTCCGAATTTGTTGACTTTCATCATAACTTTCCATTTCAATTTTTATATGACTTTATGACCCATTTTTAGCATCTGATGTAGGCTACACTTTGCCGGGTGTTGTCGTCTGCTCGGTTTTATGGCCGGAGTCTAATGTTTTTAGACACTTTCAATATTTCTGACCAGTTTCACACACACTAATCCGATATCTCCTCCTCTCTGTGCACTATCTTCGCCACCTCTGCTGGGTTGGTACAAGTGCTGGCACAAGGCCAGCTTAGTCTAGGGGAAGAGGAAGTAGAAGAAGAAATAATTTCAGATATTATTTTAGATATGCCATTGCGTTCTATATTTTTCCGATGAGACTATATTGAATCCAAGCAATTCCGGAAGGTAACTCTGGCCTAATTTTACGTTATATATAAAAAAATTCAAAGCAATAAAAAAAGAAAAGCAAATTCACTTAGTTCATTGATCCATTACCCACTGACCTAATACGCAAAGCTCAGCTTCCTACCTGCCCCAGATTCGGATTTTGTTGGGTCCGGGAACAGAATGCACGAAATTCCTTAATGGGGCGTTTGTGTTAACCAGCAATTGAAAGAGAAAAAGAAGGAGAAGTAATGAGGTGCTCAGCGCGTTGTCGTGATGCCAAAAGTTTCTCTTTTTCTTCCAAGTTTTTGGATGTGCAAATTCGCAACGGACTAAGTTCGACTTCGCAGTTCCTTTGACGGTGTTTCTCTCCTTAACTAAGGCTGGGGTTTGAGAAGTAAATCTGTGTGCGTGCGTGCTTGTGATAGCGATTGTGGTTGTGTGTGTGTGTGTGTGTGTGTGTATGTGTATGACGTATGCGGAAGGAAATTTCGTAATTTCGTAATTTCGGTCACTTTCACAAAGTAAAAAGTGCAAAGTACAGTTTTCTTTGCGTCACACAGATCTTTTCTGGGCAAATCTACAAGACTTGCTGAAGCCCAACTTCTTTTCTGTTCTTAAATTCAAACTGCAAATTCATTCAAGTTTTGGAACTGTAGGGGAAAAAAGCAATGACGGAAGAAACAATGATTCGGGCGTTGTTCCGTGATTTTTACCAGCAGAAGTTTTGAGGTAACTAAGAAAGTGCGTCCACAATTTCCGTATTAAATTGATGAAGTTTAGAAGAGTTTTATCCTCTTGCTCACTTTCGGTGTCGGAAAAATGCCCTTATTCATGGGTAAGTTTGTTAGTGGAATCATAGCGGAATGTTTCTTATAGATGTGAAATTATTTTATAGTAATAATGATGCATTTGTATATTATTAATTTTTTTATTTATCGGACTAACTGAAAATACCTGCATCAAGTGTCGTTAAAGCTTCCACATTCCTTATGACTGACCAATTCAATGTGATAGCAGAAGGAACACATACCGCTTTCACAAACATTAAGCTACAAATGTCGTTTAATATCAAATTCTGTCAACCTCGCTAAAAAACGCCGAAGGGGAATTTGTAGGTGATTAGAGATCCATCACCTTCGGTGTATGTTAATCCGAGGTTGAGAGAATTTGAAATTAAACTACATTTGTGGTTTAATGTTTGTGAATATGAAAAAATGTCAGGATGTGTGACATTAATTTCCTCAGGTAGATTGTTACCCCTAATATCGTAATTGAGAGAGAGAGAGAGAGAGAGAGAGAGAGAGAGAGAGAGAGAGAGAGAGAGAGAGAGAGAGAGAGTAATTTTCATAATCATATCGTGATTATAAGATGATTTTTATTTCTTTTTTGTACATGTTTTGTTGTTTGTTCCTGTTTACTTTTCCTTCTAAAGTTGCTTGTGAGATTCGCTCCTGTGTTCCTGTTCCCTTCGTCTTCTTCCCCTTCCCACTCTCTCTCTCTCTCTCCTCGAATACTTGAATGATCCTCTTCTATAACGCCACGGGGTCGTTTCTTCTGCATTTCTGACGATATTTTTCTTCACCAAATCTCTCTTCTCCCTCAAGCCCCATCATTTCCTTTCTTCATCCCTCCTTTCTTCTAACTTGACTGCAAGCACCCTGCTGACTCATTGACCACATGCTTTTAATTTAGCAGAGTTGCTCTGTTGCAAAGACTTTTTATACTACCCGCATCTTCTCTGCATGTGCAATTCTCATTCCCTTTTCATCAAACACATTAACTGTGACATTTCATCCCTTCCATTCTCTTCTATGATCAGTTATACATCCTGCCATTCCCTTCTAACTCCGGCAGGGAAGTTCGTCTTCCATAAACCATGTATAAATATTTAATATGACAAACTTTTCCTTTGATGTTTTTCTTGTACTGAATATTTTTTCAATATTCTGTTCTGGAAACCACGAATTAATGGGTCAGGCCTTCATTCTTAGTCAGTCCAGGTTCTCCAAATTTAACCAATTTAACCAAGCAAAGATTCAGTTTTTTTTTCAGACTTTCAGTTTTGTTTTTGTTCCTGGTGTGCGTGGCTTGTAGCTTATGTGTGTGTATGTATACATACATACATATATAGATATATATATATATATATATATATATATATATATATATATATATATATATATATATATATATATATATATATACAGTATATTATATATATATATATATATATATATATATATATATATATATATATATATATATATATATATATATATATATATATATATATATATATATATATACAGTATATTATATATATATATATATATATATATATATATATATATATATATATATATATATATATATATATATATATATATATATATATATACAGTATATTATATATATATATATATATATATATATATATATATATATATATATATATATATATGTATAAATTATTATGTGTAAATTAGCGTGGGCTCATGAGCACGCTCAAGTACATGTATGTAAAAATATGGCAATCAGAATTCCATTTATCACCCCACGCTTGTTTGTTATATGATAGTATTTAGGTAGTATTTGTGCTTGAGAAAAAGCATTTTTCTTTATTTTTACCAGCTGTAATTTTCGAGTTAGCGAAATACGAGAATTTGGATAAAAGACCATATTTAATAAACTCCGCAAAATTAAACCTTAAAACAAATATGAAATCACCGATTAGCAAAACAAATTCGTTATTGACATGAAAGTTTGGTGTAATTCTAAAATTGCTTCGACTGGAATTTTCATCGGCTTTTTGTTCGGATATGGATTACATGAAATTGGAGTTCATATTCTGTTGACACAGACACTGCGGTAAATCCAAGCTGTGAATGTATCATCATTCATACTGCAATATTCATAAAAGGATAAGGAAAAGTTATTATAATTGATAATAATTTCATGAATAATATTACCTATATATTTTGATTTTGTGGGTAGATAGTGCCTCACAATGAAGGTAAATATAAATAGGAATATAACAATGCAACAGGGAGTGTGAGATATAACTGTGCCTCCCATAATGTTGTAATAATAAGAGAAAAGTTAAAAGGAAAGAGAGAAAGTTGAACAAACCACTTTCACTGAATCAGCAGCAAAAAGAAGCGAGACTTTGTACCCGGGCGGAATGGCGACTTCTTCTAAGAAGGAAAATTAAAGGACAAATGCCAGAAAAACAAAAAGTGATGAGAGGATGCTTGCAACATTTTCTTGCTGGTGGGAGGTTTGGACGTTTCTCTCAGAAATTTATGCTGAAAATCAGCTTCTTCTGATTTCGCGTTATTGCAGTTTTTAACATAAATGAAGTCTGCTCATTACTACTAACCCAGATGCATAAATGCAAATTTTTTTCCTTCTTATTTCTCATACACATGCGCACACAGGCGGACACATAGTTCTCTCTCTCTCTCTCTCTCTCTCTCTCTCTCTCTCTCTCTCTCTCTCTCTCTCTCTCTCTCTCTCTCTTCATTTCCGACAGAGGTATGCACTGAAAAGTAAACAATATCAAATTGCTTTTCTCTGTGCTTAAACTTACTAATCCTGTTGCCACCTGATTCATGAGTTTTGGTTTCTTGGAATCAAATTTTCAATCTTGTAGATAAAGTCATCGACGTCACTGTGCAAGAGGAGCCTCAATGTTTCCTATGCTTTTTAATTTGCAGCAAGCGTGGATGAAAAGATTTAAAGATATGATTTCTAAGCAACGAATAGACATTCCAAAGGACTAACCAGCAAGTGCATTCGATAACAGTAGATTCTATTGCTTTTAATTATCATGAAATTACTTGCATAATAATTTTTGTAGTAGCCTTCAGAAGTTATGTTCTTAATCATCCCTGAAATAGTTTCTTTGCATACTACTAATCACCTTCGGTCTTTAAGCCATTGAACGAAAAAGAGAATGTTACAGTTGGAACTACTATTTACCTTTAATGACTATTTCATTTGCATAACATTGGCCCATTATCTGAAAAGTCTGCGGAGTTGATGAAAATCTTGTTTAAACTAAACCTTTAATTCAGATCGGGTTCATTAAACATTAAATAATAATTCCAAAAATGTGTGTTTTTTTTTTTTTTTTTTTTTTTTTAGAACAAGATAATGTTCGGAAGTTCATTGAAAGTTTTTGTTAAAGCTTTTGATGAAATGAAACTTAAAATGAAAACTGATTTTTGAAACACTGAATCACAGCCGTGAAGGTCAATATGGCGATGACAACTAGCGCAGTAAGGACGCCTGTGAGAAATGAGTTCTAATTAGGTGTAATAATCTCTTTGAATCGCGGTAAATTTCAGCCAAGTTTGAGTAGTCCGACTGAGGACGAATACGTCTCCATTTGCAGAACCGAGCCCGTTCATGAGTGCTTGCTCGTCTGCTCGAATCATGAAAGCTAAATTGATCATCGTCCGGTTAATCTGTGATGAAATCATTCATTATTCCATTTCATTCTCGTTATCGGACGTGGATTAATATCAGTTTGAGACATCTGAAAAATATGTAATCGGTGATCGCTTCCTGACATTTCCCATTTCAGAAGAGATCTAATCCGGACTCTTCAATTCTGGTAATGGGGGCATTTTGAATCTTTCATTTAATAACACAGGGATTATCCTTTGAAAATGATCCTCTGTATACTTCACAATCGAAGCAAAGCAGTTTAAGGAATGAATTAACTTGGCTTGTGCTCAGTGAGCAAAGCGTAGAAGAAAACGTGTATGCCTGCATAGAATTTATTCTTGGTGGGTCCGGAAAAACAGTCCATAGAATTCCTTCGTGGTGCGTTCGCGTTCACCGGCGGCTGAGAGAGAGAGAGAGAGAGAGAGAGAGAGAGAGAGAGAGAGAGAGAGAGAGAGATGGCACTTTCTCGAAATTCCAAAATTCAACAAGTTTCGCTTTTCTTCCCACTTTCAAGATAGCCAGATTCGCAACAAATGGAGAGCGATGATATAGGCCTTTTTGCGAAATAGTGAAATTTTCTCTCTCTCTCTCTCTCTCTCTCTCTCTCTCTCTCTCTGATCTATCGATATTATCGTCAATGAAAGTTTTATAATTCCGTATTGACTTCCGAAAGAACAGATAATATGTACAGTAGTTGTTCATATCACTGTGTGAAGATAAAACTTTTCACTGCAACTGATATCCTAATTTAATCAGCGTGATTAGATAGATACGGAATGTTTATGGTAATGTAATGATATTTAATCAATGAAATGCGACGCACATGAGCAGAATAAATATGTGCTGACTCAGCGAGTGCTGCACGTACCCATAAAATTTCAAGTTAGTAACATGGAGGACTGTAATTATTTGTAAAGTGAAAACCTTATTTTTCTTCTTAACATAAGCAAAGACTTTCACGATTACTTTATTTTTATGCAGCATGAAATATTTCAAAGTAGTTATATTACAAGATACATTTCTTAATCATTATAAATCTGCCCTGAAAGTTTTTCTCTGAACAATATAAATATTTTGAATCTGCACCTCCCAGTACAAAAAGAATTTATAGTAAACAGAGTTATTCAAATCAGAGTTTCTACATTCAGCAAAACATATTTGTATAAAAGTGAATGTATCCAACTGAGCATCACACAGCATTGATATATGTGATCCGGGTTTTTATGTAATTGCGACATTGAGAACAGAACAGCAACAGAAGGCCTGGAAATGAAAAAAATGAAAAGATAAGGAAGACACTAGTTAATTGCGAATTATAAATGTATCTCTCTATTTTTCTAAAGAGAAACTTTTCACCTGCATTGTACTGTAAATTTTAATGTAAATTTTAATTACTGTAACAAGCTTGAATAAACTGGAAGAGGTAATGTAAAAATTGAATGGCCTGATAATAGAGCACCATCACATGTATATTTTGTACGAAAAAAGGTTATTGTTATTATTATTATTATTTGAAGGGAGTAGACCCTCTTTTAAACAGGTCTTATTAAAAAGGATGGCTGTATTATGCGAATTTATCTTATATAGTGTCTTTTCTATCCTCCTTATGATTCGCTTTTCAGGCTCAGCGATGTTAGTCAGTAACTGGCCGATATTCATGTTGGAAAAGGACAGTGCGGAACATTGAAGTCTTTTATTAAAATATCCAATCAGAAATCGTTCGTCTGGGTTCAGGTTCTATTGTAGGTACCGTCGACATGTTTCGACCAGCTCGTTGGTCATCCTCTGGACGTGGTTGCAGAAGGTCTGAAGGAACGAGGTGCTCTGGTTGGTATTTATAGGGGGGGTCTTGATCGGTGCTGAATTATGATTGGCTGCCCGGGGCATGTACCCTCGGGCGGAGCCTTCTCATCCAAGTCGAAGTTCTGTTTTCGTCTTGCGTGCGAGCGGCGTTGTAGTGCTGAGGATGAAGAGAAGAATTTCGATCCTCGGATGCCGAATTTTGATTTGCTCGTACGCTATGGGGATCGCTCGGTGCATGTCTCCTGGCTGCCGTGGGGAGGAGAAAGGTTTCTTGCGTAATGTTGAGTGTTGGTTTCTCCTTCCCAGTGTGTAATGCTTCCAAGAGGCGTAGGCGGCGGTGGTCGGTAATTTGGTCAATTATTTCGATGTTCGTGATTATGTCTTTTCTTGCTATTCTCTGGTTATGGACGGTCCTGGCATGATTAAAGATAGCCCCCTCTTGGGCGTGGCAGGAAATCCTTTGGAGAAACGCATGGTGGTCATACCGATGTGTAAGACCCGAGGCATCCTCGGACTGGGCATGAGTACCGGTATACCACGTTGGTTTTCTTCAAGGGGTCCTGCTGAGGGGGGGCTGGGTTGTCGCGCATAACCAGGCTGCTCGTCTTTCTGCTCTTGTAATAGATAACCAGATGTATATTTTCGTTGGAGTCAACAGGGCTGACATTCTCGATGATGTCCCTTTTGATTGAAGTTAACCAGATTTTATTAGGAAAGTACCTTTTTAAACTTACCATCCATAAATATTTTGACCCTGACATATTTTTCATTTTTTTTATTTGGACTTGTGAAACAATGACAATGACAGAGTATCCAGTCCTCAGAAGTTCATGTAAATAACTTTCAAAATATTTTTACCTTAGCCTATTTTTCAAAGGTCACATGTCATTCTAAACACCTTTATTTTTTTTTTATGTGATGAGACTCTGGGTATGTACGCACCTTTCAAACTGCTGAATATTCTTAGGAAATATTTTAAACTTTGGCCTATTTTTCAAGGTCAGCTGTCAATTTAAAGAATAACATTTATTTTTTTCTCTGGTTTTGATAAAATTTTTAACAGGTTCCCCTTTCTCACTTACTCTTGGAACATTATTTCTACCAAAATAATATATCTCTATTTATCACTTACTTTTTGCATTTAAATCCCCTAGCACTATCATTTTTCAGCTTTTTCAAGACCCAGGTGGACGAATTCCGACTTTTTCAGAAACACTGTCTTTCAATCTGATGCTTTTCCATTTCTGGAATCATCAATCCTTGAAGTGGTATTATTATTATTATTATTATTATTATTATTATTATTATTATTATTATTATTATTATTATTAATTGCTCTTCTTGATGTTATGTAATTACTGCATTGATGACGCAGAAAACTGAGTCTTTTATCAATTATTAACTATAGAATTATGCCACCGTACTATTTAAGTTGCTGCATGTATTTATCGAAAAAAATAAGAAAAATATTAGGCCGTTCTGTCAGCAGTTTTGGCCTAAATATTCGTTATAAGAAATATTTAATAATTTCTCGGATGAATGGGATGAATTTTTCCATTTCCGTAAAGCTTTCCTGCCCTACTCACTTTTACAAGACGAGCTTTTTCACACTGAGTGTATTTTTTTCTCTCTTATTTTTGCCCCTGCTGGATGGTATTAAGGAACTTATAACGTACGTATTGCAAACAGCTTGAGATTTTCTAAAGCTAAATCGATCATTCATTTTTAAAATATAACACACACAAAGAATAACACACAACAAAGAAGAAGAGAGAGAGAGAGAGAGAGAGAGAGAGAGAGAGAGAGAGAGAGAGAGGGCTATATACATGTGTGTATATTATATATATATATATGTATATATATATATATATATATATATATATATATATATATATATATATATATATATATATATTAAAGAGAGAGATAAAGAGAGAGAGAGAGAGAGAGAGAGAGAGAGAGAGAGAGAGAGAGAGAGAGAAGAAAATAAAAATAATTGTTAGTTGAATTTCAGTGTCTTCAAACAAATGAAAACATTAGAGTAAAAATATATATATATATATATATATATATATATATATATATATATATATATATATATATATATATATATATATATATATATATATTTGTAATATCCACAATGCTCTCTTAACGGATCTGGCAAAAGTGGCAGTAGATTTGTTCTTTAAACAACATGATTAAATTCCACATACTACAGCTCCCAGTTTTTATTATGATGCTTATGGTTTCGAAACAAGTTAAGAAAAGGAAAATGTTAGTAACTGACAATTAAAGTCCAGACTATGGATCTACTTTGACCTTTTTGAGATTTTTTCATTTCATCTGGTCGTCTTTGTGTCAAACGCCCGCATTGTCATCACTGTTATCGTATGTTGTCATAAGGCTACAAGACATATGCGGGGTCGATTGATGGCCCTTTGTCTAATAGGTAGGTTATGGATGACTTCTTGTTCTGAAGATATTACAAAATAAAGACAAATAAAACAAGAGAGGCCTAAGAAATGAAATAGAAAAGTATTCGTCTCTCCTCATGAAACCCTCGCTCTTTTGCTTAGTAGTCTGCCCTCTCTTTTATTTTATTTATTTATCTCACTTTTTCCGTTTCTTCCTGTGTCTTGTCACCGCTTTCTACTTTGCCTTATCATTTTACTGTTTTCTTTATCTATTTGCTCCTTCCCAGAACTCTTTCCAAGACATATACTATTCTTTACTAGACTGATTTTTACTAATGTAACAAAATGTATTTCTACACAAACAAGTCTCTAAGTCCTTCTCTAGAGAGGCAGAAGTAAGGATGGCCAAACCCCAGCCAGTACCTGAAGCTAAAACGCAAAACGAATAATTGTAATAGAAGTAGAAGTGGAAGAGAGGAAAATAAAGAGAAGGATTTAATCGGAGAGAAGGCTGCAGGCTCCCTGCAATAAGACCACAAAACTTCTGGGAACTATGGAAAGCAGAATAAAGTAGATTTGCACACTTGTGCAACATGTTTCAGAGAACAGAGGAATACTTCCCTCGGCAGTCAGTTGATATAACGGGAATGAATCCATCGAGGTAACAACCTGTTCACATATGCATTTACTCGCAATCTACTAACTCTATTCATTGAAGGCAAACGAGTGATTCACAATTGTTTGAAAACCGATTCTTGATTCACTGAGACTATCTTAAAAGTTTATAGAGAAATTATTTACGACCATAGAGCATCAGTAACATGGAGTGACGAACTCCGTACCGAGCATGTGACCTGGGGCGGCCATATTGAAAAAAAAATCCATGCATATTCATATATACGCTCAGAGCGTAAGGGGAAAAGAAGACGACGTCCATGCGTATTTTTGACGCCTTCAAAATACGCAAAAAACCAACGCTTTCACAAAAGCAATTTTTCCATCCTTCCCCTCACCGTGCATGTCCGACGAGGGAGAGATTTTCATGTAGAGAAAGAAAGGCCCCGAGGAGGAGGAGGAGGAGGAACTCTCAGAATAAGCTGTTATCCTTTTGAGAAGTGGAAGGAAAAACTTTGAAGCAGATATTTTTGTCAAGAGAGGATCTTTATTTGGAACCAGTGGTTTTGAGTTCAGAAATAGTCAAGGATCACGTCTCTCTCTCTCTCTCTCTCTCTCTCTCTCTCTCTCTCTCTCTCTCTCTTGAGTCTCTCTCTCTCTCTCTCTCATGCAAGTCCTGTCCTAGTAAAATGTGCCTTATTTTCATGTACATGGATGTGGCTATTTCAACAATGTGTACGCGTATCCATTTAAAATGCTGTACATGTGGAACTCTACAAATATACAGTTATGGGGGGTTTGGTTCATAATCCCGAATCTTAAAATCCTGAATGTCAAAATCCCGAAACTTAAAATCCTGAATGTATTAAAATCCTGAATTATCAGAATCCCGAAATTTAGATTCCCGAAAGATCAGAATCCTGAAAACTATAGCCATTCTCTATTCCTTAAGTTTTTTTTTCTCTTTTTCTTTTCTCTCTTTTTTTTCTCTCTTTTTTGTGTAATTCCCTATGTATCTAGGTGATTTACAGTATATTTTATCATTTCAATTACATACCTCTTACACACCCTGTTTAAATTTTACTTAGTATTTGTTATTCGTTCTATCTTCTTATATATTCAGTATTTTACTGAATATGGCTTTATTTTATTTTATTTTTGTTTTTGTTTGTAGGCCATTGCCAGCTCTCTCTCTCTCTCTCTCTCTCTCTCTCTCTTCTCTCTCTCTCTCTCTCTCTCTCTCTTTTCATATATTCGTTTGTCTGAAATTACCAGTAATTGTCCCATATGCAAGGAAACCAGGGATTTGTCCGACATCATTAAAGGATTAACTTTGTGGGGAAACTTAAAACAAAAAAGAAAAAGAAGAAATACCTTTATTTCAACACCTTTACAAAACAGTATTTGAATCGTTGAGAATACATTAAAACATTTAAAACTAGAATATGGAAATATTTTAAAATGAAAGATTATGAGCAAGAGCCCGAAGATAGTTCATAAGATCTGGTCGTTTTTCACGATCGTTAACTATATATATTTTGTATCCTTTCTTCACGACGGATAACACATTTTTTCTTTTTGGACAAGACTCGCCTCGCAGAATGCGTTCACATTCATTCATTACGTGCTGCTGCTCTTTTGAAACTCACCAATTATGCGATAAAACACCGACATGCGCATTGCCTACTAAATTTTCCCATCGCCTGTGCCATGCTTCGACATTGTTCTGGGTACGAGGAAAACCACTTTGGAAGCATTCATACAGAGACCACAAATTTGGTGGAAACAATGGAGGCGATCGAACAGCTGCACCGTTGCGCAGATATTTTCTTATTCTGCCATGCACATAATTAGTTTCAAACCAATCGACAACTTCATGAGCTTCATCAGGCAGACGCAGTTTCAGTTCATCGAAAGCTCCTGGTATTTCAGCAGATGGAAGGAATGCTAATGCAAACAAATGACGTAGTTTTAGACTGAAATTTTCGTCGTTACCATATCGTATAGCCAATCCACTTAACTGAAGTCTGCGCCAAATGCACTGGCCAAAGTGGAAAAAACAAACTTTATTGGTAACCGCTTCAAATTCACTTTTTGTGGCTTTGATTACACTTAACTCTTGATCTGTCATTATGATTCGAGGGTTTAAACACAATCCATTCTCGTCTGCAAAGTCTACCAAATATTCATATAACCGTTTATAAAGTGACTCACTTTTTCCTGTCATTAGAATATATTCTAGCGGATATGTTCTAGAGGCATCTGAGCAAACAGGGGCATGAATTGTGTAAAGTTGATAAAAAATTGTGGGGACAGTTTTGAAGGTTCCGTCCATGATCCACATTGAAGCATGTGCTAGTTTCTCTACACTAGCTTTAGTGGTAAACATTAGAAGTCTCTCTCCTTCTAGAGTCGAATCCTTCACTAAAAACAATTCAGCATTTAATGTTTTTTGCAGCACCAGAGGAACTTCTATATCAATAATAGTCTTTGGTTCTGGAAGATGATGAGCTTGCCGAATTCTTTTAATCTTTTGACGAAGTGCATTTTTTGATGGCAAACATGGAACAATTTCCGGGTTAGCAGTGGTTGTACACGATTGTATAATCTGACATGGGGCATCTTTTGTGTTTTTAGCTTGGTTTTTTACTTCACCTATGATCTTCGAAACGTTCGCTGCACTTGCTGCATTGGGTGAATGGTTGTGGTCTACAGTTTTTTTAAGAATATGTTGTCCACTTGAAAATATGGTTATTGCTCGGCCTTTGCAATTAAGCAGTTTCCTCCTACTTTCACAACGCCAATAGTATCTATTGTTTAAACTTTTCTCTTTCACCATCAAATAGCCATGTGCATTTAACTTATGAAAACCTTTTTGCGAAGGAACAATTTCACAGATCTCTTCCATTGTTGTTATGGGCTTTATATACGCTTTTAGTATTTTGTAGACCAGATTCGGGATTTTGATAATTCGGGATTTTAATTCATTCGGGATTTTAAGTTTAGGGATTTTTACATTCGGGATTTTAAGCTTCCAGGATTTTGATCGGAACCCAGTTATGGGAGACGATAATGGGAGCTCTGTGGTTTTAGTAGAAAAATACGAATTTTTGTATAAACTAAGGAAAAATTTCAGACTGTTTGAATAGATTTTATAAGAAGAGTGTTACACAAATCACGATCACAAAGGTTGCAAGATTCCGTAACATAACATTCTCTCTCTCTCTCTCTCTCTCTCTCTCTCTCTCTCTCTCTCTCTCGCGCGCGCGCGCGCGCGATCGCGATTCTCTGACTAGGGCCCAGAGCCGCGAGAAATACGTTAATACTGCATGCTTTGCAGGTAGGACACAGTGCTGTAGTATAGGTAATGTGAAGATATATGAACTCCATTGCCGTTACAGATTTTCCTTCCTTTTCATTATAGTGTTGTAACTTTTGATTCGACCCTTACTTTCGAGAAACATCTAATGAAAGCTTCAGCAAATTCCGCATGAAAGTTAGGCTTTATTCATAAGACGTAATATATTTATGATAGTGATAAAATTAGTACAACCTGTTTTAGGTCATTTGTCCTTCCTTTTCAGAATACTGTTCTATTCTCCGGTGTGGATGTCTGCTTCTGCCAGAGATTTTTCTCTTTTAGATAAAGTGGCTCTTGGCGGTAGGTTTCTGTTTCCTAATATTAGCAGTTATATTAGGAGAGAGAGAGAGAGAGAGAGAGAGAGAGAGAGAGAGAGAGAGAGAGAGAGAGAGAGAGAGAGAGGGCTATATACATGTCTCTGTATATTTTATATATATATATATATATATATATATATATATATATATATATATATATATATATATATATATATATATATATATATATATATATATATATATATATATATATATATATATATATATATATATATATATATATATATAGATTAAAGAGAGAGAGAGAGAGAGAGAGAGAGAGAGAGAGAGAGAGAGAGAGAGAATAATTGTTAGGAGAGAGAGAGAGAGAGAGAGAGAGAGAGAGAGAGAGAGAGAGAGAGAGAGAGAATAATTGTTAGTTGAATTTCAGTGTCTTCAAAACATGAAAAACATTAGATTAGTTATATATATATATATATATATATATATATATATATATATATATATATATATATATATATATATATATATATATATATATATATATATATTTGTAATAGCCACAATGCTCTCTTAACGGATCTGGCAAAAGTGGCAGTAGATTTGTTCTTTAAACAACATGATTAAATTCCACATACTACAGCTCCCCAGTTTTTATTATGATGCTTATGGTTTCGAAACAAGTTAAGAAAAGGAAAATGTTAGTAACTGACAATTAAAGTCCAGACTATGGATCTACTCTTGACCTTTTTTGAGATTTTTTTCATTTTCATCTGGTCGTCTTTGTGTCAAACGCCCGCATTGTCATCACTGTTATCGTATGTTGTCATAAGGCTACAAGACATATGCGGGGTCGATTGATGGCCCTTTGTCTAATAGGTAGGTTATGGATGACTTCTTGTTCTGAAGATATTACAAAATAAAGACAAATAAAACAAGAGAGGCCTAAGAAATGAAATAGAAAAGTATTCGTCTCTCCTCATGAAACCCTCGCTCTTTGCTTAGTAGTCTGCCCTCTCTTTTTATTTTATTTATTTATCTCACTTTTTCCGTTTCTTCCTGTGTCTTGTCACCGCTTTCTACTTTGCCTTATCATTTTACTGTTTTCTTATCTATTTGCTCCTTCCCAGAACTCTTTCCAAGACATATACTATTCTTTACTAGACTGATTTTTACTAATGTAACAAAATGTATTTCTACACAAACAAGTCTCTTAAGTCCTTCTCTAGAGAGGCAGAAGTAAGGATGGCCAAACCCCAGCCAGTACCTGAAGCTAAACGCAAAAACGAATAATTGTAATAGAAGTAGAAGTGGAAGAGAGGAAAATAAAAGAGAAGGATTTAATCGGAGAGAAGGCTGCAGGCTCCCCTGCGAAGACCACAAAACTTCTGGGAACTATGGAAAGCAGAATAAAGTAGATTTGCACACTTGTGCAACATGTTTCAGAGAACAGAGGAATACTTCCCTCGGCAGTCAGTTGATATAACGGGAATGAATCCATCGAGGTAACAACCTGTTCACATATGCATTTACTCGCAATCTACTAACTCTATTCATTGAAGGCAAACGAGTGATTCACAATTGTTTGAAAACCGATTCTTGATTCACTGAGACTATCTTAAAAGTTTATAGAGAAATTATTTACGACCATAGAGCATCAGTAACATGGAGTGACGAACTCCGTACCGAGCATGTGACCTGGGGCGGCCATATTGAAAAAATCCATGCATATTCATATATACGCTCAGAGCGTAAGGGGAAAAAGAAGACGACGTCCATGCGTATTTTTGACGCCTTCAAAATACGCAAAACCAACGCTTTCACAAAAGCAATTTTCCATCCTTCCTCACCGTGCATGTCCGACGAGGGAGAGATTTTCATGTAGAGAAAGAAAGGCCCCGAGGAGGAGGAGGAGGAGGAGGAGGAGGAGGAACTCTCAGAATAAGCTGTTATCCTTTTGAGAAGTGGAAGGAAAAACTTTGAAGCAGATATTTTTGTCAAGAGAGGATCTTTATTTGGAACCAGTGGTTTTGAGTTCAGAAATAGTCAAGGATCACGTCTCTCTCTCTCTCTCTCTCTCTCTCTCATGCAAGTCCTGTCCTAGTAAAATGTGCCTTATTTTCATGTACATGGATGTGGCTATTTCGTGTGTACGCGTATCCATTTAAAATGCTGTACATGTGGAACTCTACAAATATACAGTTATGGGGGTTTGGTTCTATAATCCCGAATCTTAAAATCCTGAATGTCAAAATCCTGAAACTTAAAATCCTGAATGTATTAAAATCCTGAATTATCAGAATCCCGAAATTTAGATTCCCGAAAGATCAGAATCCTGAACTATAGCCATTCTCTATTCCTTAAGTTTTTTTTCTCTTTTTCTTTTCTCTTTTTTTTTCTCTCTTTTTTGTGTAATTCTCTATCTATCTAGGTGATTTACAGTATATTTTATAATTTCAATTACATACCCCTTACACACCCTGTTTAAATTTTACTTAGTATTTGTTATTCGTTCTATCTTCTTATTCAGTATTTTACTGAATATGGCTTTATTTTATTTTATTTTATTTTTTTTTTTGTTTGTAGGCCATTGCCAGCTCTCTCTCTCTCTCTCTCTCTCTCTTTTCATATATTCGTTTGTCTGAAATTACCAGTAATTGTCCCATATGCAAGGAAACCAGGGATTTGTCCGACATCATTAAAGGATTAACTTTGTGGGGAAACTTAAAACAAAAAAGAAAAAGAAGAAATACCTTTATTTCAACACCTTTACAAAACAGTATTTGAATCATTGAGAATACATTAAAACATTTAAAACTAGAATATGGAAATATTTTAAAATGAAAGATTATGAGCAAGAGCCCGAAGATAGTTCATAAGATCTGGTCGGTTTTCACGATCGTTAACTATATTTTGTATCCTTTCTTCACGACGGATAACACATTTTTTTCTTTTTGGACAAGACTCGCCTCGCAGAATGCGTTCACATTCATTCATTACGTGCTGCTGCTCTTTTTGAAACTCACCAATTATGCGATAAACACCGACATGCGCATTGCCTACTAAATTTTCCCATCGCCTGTGCCATGCTTCGACATTGTTCTGGGTACGAGGAAAACCACTTTGGAAGCATTCATACAGAGACCACAAATTTGGTGGAAACAATGGAGGCGATCGAACAGCTACACCGTTGCGCAGATATTTTCTTATTCTGCCATGCACATAATTAGTTTCAAAACCAATCGACAACTTCATGAGCTTCATCAGGCAGATGCAGTTTCAGTTCATCGAAAGCTCCTGGTATTTCAGCAGATGGAAGGAATGCTAATGCAAACAAATGACGTAGTTTTAGACTGAAATTTTCGTCGTTACCATATCGTATAGCCAATCCACTTGACTGAAGTCTGCGCCAAATGCACTGGCCAAAGTGGAAAAAACAAACTTTATTGGTAACCGCTTCAAATTCACTTTTTTTTGGCTTTGATTACACTTAACTCTTGATCTGTCATTATGATTCGAGGGTTTAAACACAATCCATTCTCGTCTGCAAAGTCTACCAAATCTTCAAATAACCGTTTATAAAGTGACTCACTTTTTCCTGTCATTAGAATATATTCTAGCGGATATGTTCTAGAGGTATCTGAGCAAACAGGGGCATGAATTGTGTAAAGTTGATAAAAAATTGTGGGGACAGTTTTGAAGGTTCCGTCCATGATCCACATTGAAGCATGTGCTAGTTTCTCTAGACTAGCTTTAGTGGTAAACATTAGAAGTCTCTCTCCTTCTAGAGTCGAATCCTTCACTAAAAACAGTTCAGCATTTAATGTTTTTTGCAGCACCAGAGGAACTTCTATATCAATAATAGTCTTTGGTTCTGGAAGATGATGAGCTTGCCGAATTCTTTTAATCTTTTGACGAAGTGCATTTTTTGATGGCAAACATGGAACAATTTCCGGGTTAGCAGTGGTTGTACACGATTGTATAATCTGACATGGGGCATCTTTTGTGTTTTTAGCTTGGTTTTTTACTTCACCTATGATCTTCGAAACGTTCGCTGCACTTGCATTGGGTGAATGGTTGTGGTCTACAGTTTTTTTAAGAATATGTTGTCCATTTGAAAATATAGTTATTGCTCGGTCTTTGCAATTAAACAGTTTCCTACTTTCACAACACCAGTAGTATCTATTGTTTAAACTTTTCTTTTCACCATCAAATAGCCATGTGCATTTAACTTATTAAAACCTTTTTGAAAGGAACAATTTCACAGATCTCTTCCATTGTTGTTATGGGCTTTACGCTTTTAGTATTTTGTAGACCACAATGGAGAAGTGACTTTATGATAACACAGGAACAGACTAAACTAAAAGACATCGTTACAAGAAGCCTAAAATGGTAATTGCCCCAAGCTCGTACAAGAGAGGGAGAGAGAGATGGTTAAGACAAATGGATAATTTACTGGGATTATGATAATTCGGGATTTTAAGATTTGGGATTTTGATAATTCAGGATTTTAATTCATTCGGGATTTTAAGTTTAGGATTTTTACATTCGGGATTTTAAGCTTCGGGATTTTGATCGGAACCCTGAACTCCATTGCCGTTACAGATTTTCCTTCCTTTTCATTATAGTGTTGTAACTTTTGATTCGATCCTTACTTTCGAGAAACATCTAATGAAAACTTCAGCAAATTCCGCATGAAAGTTAGGCTTTATTCATAAGACGTAATATATTTATGATAGTGATAAAATTAGTACAACCTGTTTTAGGTCATTTGTCCTTCCTTTTCAGAATACTCTTCTATTCTCCGGTGTGGATGTCTGCTTCTGCCAGAGATTTTTCTCTTTTAGATAAAGTGGCTCTTGGCGGTAGGTTTCTGTTTCCTAATATTAGCAGTTATAACTTGAACCATCGACGGATGGGGTCTCTTGTTTGTCACTTTTCCATTAGTTGTATTCCAACAGGGATCGTTCACATTCACAAATTATCCCTGATCCGCTTTTCCTGCCGAGTGTAACCAGATTTACTGAACAGCAGCACCAATATGCAGTAAATGCGTCTCGCTTTCGAACTTCTCAGTTCCAGAGGCTCGTTATTCCTCACACTGTTGGATTGTGGAATAGTCTCCCTGAGGATGTCGTGCAATTGGAACTTCAGAAGTTCAAGCGAAAATGCAACCCATCACTACCCAGATACAATTGTTTTTGCATGTATATCATTTACTTACATTTTTATCTATTTATTTATAATTTTTTTTCTTTTTTTTTCATTCGAAGTTTGAATTTCAAGTTAATGGCCCCTCAGGGCTTGTACCATATGAATAAGGTTCATCTTCTGAGTAATAATAATAATATTTGGTTAAAGAGGATGGCAGTATCAGTGGAATTGATTTTATATATGGTCTTATCAATTCTTCTTATTATTTTCTTCTTGTCAGGACTGATATTTGCTAATAACTGGCCGATGTTCATAATCTGGATAAGGAATTGGTTTCTTGAATTATCAATAATAATAATAATAATAATAATGATGATAATAATAATAATAATAATAATTATTATTATTATTATTATTATTATTATTATTATTATTATTATTATTATTAGTAAAAATGGTAATCCTGCTTTCATCAATTATTTTTTTTTCGTCATTCGCAGAACTTCTTGTGGTAACAAGCACCAAGGTACGAATATCCCCTTCTTGTTATATATGTACATATAAGATGCACTTACATTTTAGAAGTAACAGTACAGAATAACATAAAAGTTTTCGCTTTCGAATTTTTGGATAGAATCTGTATTCCACATTTTTTCATATGCCAAATATTACCTCGGAATATTGTATAAGAAAAACATGAGGCAATACTGGAACCCTATGAAAATCTACAAACCACCTCTGGTAGGCATTGGAATTTCACATGGGGAGGGAGTGACGGGGTGCATATTCACCCCAGAGTTCTCCTGTAGGTGCTTCATTTGGGACACTAGGGTGCCTGCTCTGCTTAGCACATGGTGTAGTGCTGAGGTGACTGCTTGGCCCAGAGTTCTCATCTAGGGACTACTGGGCTCATCATGCAGGGGGAGGGCCAGAGTTCTCCTGTGGTGCTGCTTGGTCCAGAGTTCTTTCCTGGGGGCTCCTAGGTGTGGCAGTTGCTTGGCTCAGTGTGCAGGGGAGTGCTGGGGTAGTTTCTCACCCCAGAATTCTCCTCTTGGGGGCTCTTGGGTAAGAGGTATAGGGGCAGGTGCTCTGTCCAGCGTGCAGGGGTTCCTCTGTCAGCACATAAGGGGGGAGCTCTGGGGCGACAGCTGTGCCCAGAGTTCTCCTCTGGGAGCTCCTTGGTGAGTGGGTATTACTGGGGCAGGTGCTCTGCCCAGCATGCAGAGGGAGTGCTGGGGTGACAGCTGGTCCCAGACTTCTTCTGTAAGGGCTTCTAGAAGAGGGCAACAGGGAAGGTCCTAGGCCTTGCTTGCAAGGGGAGCATTGGGGTGACAGCTTGGCCCAGAGTTCTTCCCCGGGGGCTCCTGTGAGGTGTCAGTTGCTTGGCTCAGAGTACAAGGAAAGAGCTGAGGCAACAACTTGTCCCAAAGTTGTAGTCTTGGGGCTTCATGGTGGACGCTGGAGCAGGGGGCCAGTGTTGGGCATCAGGGCAAGTGCTCAGCCCAGCATGCAGGGGAAGCGCTGGGGCGATAGCTTGTCCAAGGGCCTCCTCTGAGGGCTCCTGGGAGGGCCACCAATGTAGATGCACAGCCTAACTTGCTGGGGGAACAGCTCGTTCCAGACTTCCCCTCTTGGGGCCCATGGGGCAGGGGGGCACTGGGGTGGTGCTCAGCCCATCGTGGGGTGGAGGCGGTATTAAATGTAGATTAACATGAAAGATTATTGAAAATGTAGTTGAGCCTATAGCACTTTCTATGCATCTAAATACAAACAAATATACCTGTACATAATTTTATGGAAGATACTGATATCAGATTGATCTTACAAGCAGGCAGCAACATCATTCTTTAATAGATGCCTAAGATACAGGGTTGCTAACATAGGTTGTCAGCCCCACGCTCTTACTGCTATGAAGCCATCAGGTTGTGAGCTCCTGCCATTACCTCCTCCAAAGGGCCTATATATAATATATATATATATATATATATATATATATATATATATATATATATATATATATATATATATATATATATATATATATATATATATATAATATATATATATATATATATATATATATATATATATAATAATATATATATATATATATATATATATATATATATATATATATATATATATATATATATATATATATATATATATATATGTATATGTATATATATATATATATATATATATATATATATATATATATATATATATATATATATATATATATATATATATATATATATATATATATATATATATAGCCAACAGTTAAACAGCAAATTCACAATCAGGAGATCCATAAGACAAGAAGTCTTCAAAGTTCTTTATTTAGAAACGTTTCGTGCAATCCTTTGCACATCATCAGTCTGCAATAAATTATAGAGTGAATTAAAACTAAAGTTAAAATAACAATTATTA
>NC_089785.1:5659905-5669905 GCF_040412425.1 Macrobrachium rosenbergii | reverse complement strand
GAGTTACAATACTGACGAGAAAACACTGAAAGACAATTATAAAATATATACATGAAGCACCTTATTTTGAAAACGTACAATGGCCCGCCGGAGAGGGAATTATCCCTGTGGAGGGCTGTACATAAAACCAAACAAAGTGAAGTGCAACATATCTCCTCCATCACCATCCACCTTTTATCATTTGTGAGCATCATTAACTCGACACTTCATTCATAGTAACCTGCACATACATACTCTCTTTTTTCATCTCTTTATCACACAACTTCCTTCTTGAATTATTATTATTACTAGTAGCAGTATTCAGGGGCCATTGACTTGAAATTCAAGCTTCCAAAGAAATTATCTTTATCTATCGATGATACAAAAATGTATCATTTTTTCAACGTTTTAATGTCAATTGGCTATAACCCAAAAGTAAGATTACTGTGATATATATATATATATATATATATATATATATATATATATATATATATATATATATATATATATATATATATATATATGCACTGTGAGGCTGAATACCTAGTCACAGATTTTGAAAATGTAAAAAGTATTTCAAATTACCTGCATGAAGAAAGCTCATCACCTTTCGTATTTAATTTTCGAATTGAGGAATTGTTTCAGGTTGAGAGTTATGACTATATTCTGGGAGTTTCGCTTGATAATTCTGTAATATTACATTTTTGATACCTGGCGTCAAAGAGTATTAAATGATGACACAAACAAGTGAAAAAAATAATGTGCAGAAAACCAAGGCTGTTTTGTTATTACGCTTGGACCTATTTCGAATAAACTGGCATTCTGTGGCATCGAGTTTGAAAGACTTCAGCGCTATTTATAAGAAAGAATTCATCTTCTGTACTTACTGTGTTACAAAATACAGACTGAAGCACCGTGTTACAAAATACAGACTGAAGCACTGTGTTACAAAATACAGACTGAAGCACTGTGTTACAAAATACAGACTGAGGCGTTTCAAACAGCCCTTCCTTTTTTCTTTCGTTTGTAAGTCAAAGGTAACATGCAGATATCAAAGAAAAGCTGAAAATTCTTATCATTCAAGATTCAAAATGATCCTTACAAGAGTATGACGCAGGGAGCAAAAGGCTTTTATTAAAAATAGCAAAGTTCAGCGCTGAAAGGAAAAGTGAGACGAGTCTTCCTGATGTGTGATGAGGCAGATTCGAGGGATATCAGGGAAAGCTATTCAGGGCAACACAAACCGAACCCCAGAAGAAGAATTTACTCGTAAGAGACCAGCAGTTGTTAATAAGTTATAATAAAGCACTTGGAAATGTTTCGATGTTAGCAGTATTTGGCAGTGATATTTAATAGTCTTTCTAAAGGTAACATTTCATGGCACCGCTGCAAAATTTCTCTCTTCTCGTCGCAAATCCGAAACTTTCATGTAACTATTATATTGTCATTGATTATCAATAACCGAGCAGGAATACATTGCCCTCGAATCTTCAGGAATTATCATTGCTGTGCTGAAGACGCACGTGTATAATATGCACAAATACAGTTTCATTCAGGGTGTTTCTCTGAGGATTTAAACATTCATTTCTATTCCATTCAAATTTCCCCCTTTTTTTCATTCTGGACAAACTCGCAATTTCACTTTTATATGTAAACAAACCTTCATATGTCGCACAACCAGAAACAAAGGACAACAAGCTCAAGATTTCAAAAGAAAAGCCCTTGCATATTCATGAAGACGCTTAACACTTCCGGGGAAGAAGAAGACGCCTTCAAAATACGCAAAAAACAAACGCTTTCACAAAAGCCATTTTTTCATCCTTCCCCTCAGCGTATAAGTCCGAACAGGGAGAGACTGTCATGTGGAGTAAGAAAGGCCCAGAGGAAGAGGAGGAGGAGGAGGAATGAGTTGGTGTTCTTATGAAAAGTGAAAGGAAAAACTTTGAAGCGGGTATTTTTTGTCAAGGGAGAATCTTTATTTGGAACCAGTGGCTTCAGTTCAAGAATAGCCTAGGATCACGGCTCTCTCTCTCTCTCTCTCTCTCTCTCTCTCTCTCTCTCTCTCTCTCTCTCTCTCTCTCATGCAAGTAAAATCAAATAATGTGCTGTAAATAAGTATGGATAGTAAGGTGTTTCTTAGTTTTGAATAAATAAAAAATGGGACAAACGTACCAGGATACCGAATGCATTCCAAGTAATACAGGTTACGTTACGTTGAGATTTATCAGCGTCATTGCCGTTACCTATTTCTCCGCTTTTTCTTTTATTTTTTTTCTTTCTTCCTTTGTGTGTGTGTGTGTGTTTTTTTTTATTACTCACATCAACGTATGGATATCATCTTGTACGCGCTTATAAAGGATATACTTACAGTGGAATAACATTATTTACCAAATAATAAAATTTTCTTTTACTTTCGAATTTTCAGATAGACTATGTATTCCACATTTCGTTTATTTCCCAGACACCATATCGGAAAACTTTCCAGCAGGAACATATGGCAATACTGGAAACCTATAAAAATCGACAAACCAGCTTTTTGTAAGCATTGGGACTCCCACGCTAGAAGTGCCAGTAACTATTCGACACATGGTTGTCGAAAAGTTTAGGGAAATGTGTAGCTTGTGTGATATGTTTTGCTGGATGACAATACCGACTTTGTAAAGGATTACCACTTGTTTGGAGCCATTGGAATGTTACAGCGCTTTATAGAAATATCAATTAGCCAATAACGCATGACAGATTTACCTTGGAAAATCAATATTAAATGCATGGTTAAGTTTTAACATGATGAAGCTTAAGTGAATCCTTAAAGGGTCTAACTACCAATAACTATTATTGAAGATACAGAACGGATTATAGGCGATTATAATTATTATGTTGAGTATATTGTTAGAAATAAAAAAAAGTATATTTTTTCCTTCAAGTTTAATCTACAATATATTTTTCTCGCTTGTCTTAATTTCAATGACCTTTACGAGGCCATCTGGCTGTCTATGTATGTACTGGTCATATACGAAGAAACGAAATTGTTCACCACAAACAGGGTTAAAAAATGGTCATATGTGTCCTTTAAATTCACGGCCGAAGATCAAGTTTATATTCAGTTCTATTAAAAGATATTTTGATAAAATATTTTAAACATTTTTAATAAGCAAAAGGATTGTATAATACGAAATTTGGGTGAAGAAGAAAAAAATGTTAGAGAATGCTGATATAGAGAGTCAGAAGGCCTGGAACAAAGCAGTTCGACTTGAGATAGTTGGAGGTAAACCGAACAGTGGGCTAAAATATAAGGTTTGGAAAGCAGATCGGCTGAAATTCCATACGAATGAGCCTAGTGAGAGAGTTAGTGGCTTAGACATGTCCTTTGCTCCATCCTGAGAAAATAGTACCTGACTGTCGATTTGGCTCCTGAAGACACCAAACGTTTTAAGACCCCGACTATGATTGTTACCAGACTGGTTTATGCAGACGTAACTAGAGACTGTAGTAAACACGAAGATTGTAAATGTACAGGGGAAAAGGAGTACCCAAGTAAAAATAATTGTGAGAGAGAAGAAGAAGAAGAACATATATTGTGTTATCTCAGTTTAAATTTCCGTCTCGTGCTTAGCATTTTCTAAACAGAGAAAACTTTCATCCAGAATTTTAACAGATAAATAAACGTTTTGTCATCTTCAAGCCTACAAAAAATACACACAACTAGACCAACAACTACTATGCCATCAAGAGAGTCAAACCCCAGGCCTTCTGAAGAGACCGAACCCAACTGTCCCACGATCAACTGCTATAGCTGAAACCAACACTCAAGGAGGCTGGCGATGTCATTGTGGCTGCTCGGTCGCAAAACGACCAGATAAAGAGACCAAACTCTCACGAAGATTTCCCCAGTGGTCTTTTCCCTCAGGGCCTTTGACTGCCGATTTCAAACATCACTTTTCATAATCCGTTCTCCCGGGAACTTGAGGGATCCAAAAACCCATAAATATCTCGTTATAAAATGCTACATTTCACACTATCGCTGACGAGTTCATTCAGTTCTGTATCATAATACTTCTCATATTGGGGGAATAGACTTGGGATGGGGCATTTAATCACGTCATTGCGTTATACAGTATTACTCCCTTTGTGCTTTCTTTTTGACAATTGTTAAGCAATATTATGGGATTAATTGTTATTCGTCTTTATGAAGCGTTTTGTTTACTCACCTCATAATTAGCATAATCTCTCTCTCTCTCTCTCTCTCTCTCTCTCTCTCTCTCTCTCTCTCTCTCTCTCTCTCTCTCTCTCTTAACAGATACATCAGGACAAGGCACTGTAATGCTTTTGACAAGTTTAATAATAGGGCCGACGACGTTTTCAGATACCTGATGGCATCTTAAAGGCTGGAAATAACACAAATAGAATGGTTAGGTAATCGTATTTATGTCACTGGATACTATTATTTGTTATTATATATGCAGTGATGTTCCTTTTTTTATTTTTCTTATTTATGTCATTTCAACCTTTAAAATGCAATTTGGTATTGGGAAACGCCGTCGCCCTAATAAACTGGTCAAAACCATCACAGTGCCTTTTCCTTGATGTCCCTGTTATTGTTAATGTTGAGCCAGCTGTTCTTGAACATCTGTATATACCTCTCTCTCTCTCTCTCTCTCTCTCTCTCTCTCTCTCTCTCTCTCTCTCTCTCTCTATTAGCAATATTTTAGACTTGTATCACAGGATTGTTTTTCTGTTACGATTTGAGGACTAAACCATTTGAGGACCTAAACCTAGTACACTATTCTAGCCCAGACCCAAAGGAGCTAAGCAGAAGAGAAGAAAGGAAGAAGTGATGAACTTGATAATTACTAGATAAAAAAATGTCTGTTCTGGTTTCGTCGAGTCTCTTAAACACACGTCGGTAACTCATTGCACTCAGATCACAGGCAAGTTGAATACATGTCAACAACTTACTGATAGTTCTAACCACTACTTCACGCTCCTGTTGCTAAGTAACCAGTTGGTTCTTAGCCACGTAAAATAAGTCTAATGCTTCGGGTCAGCCCTAGGAGAGCTGTTAATCAGCTCAGTGGTCTGGTAAAACTAAGGTATACTTAACTTTTCATGCGATTATCCAGCATTTGCCAATGGTTCTCTTTCCAATTCCGGTCGTTGACTTGTTCTTAACTTGTTTGTGATGTATATGCAACGCCTTAATGACGTGTGTTTATAACATGTTTCCTGTAGTGAGCACGTACCGTAAGTGTCTTCATATTTGTCTTTAAACTAATACACGTTATTCTCTTGCACAGTTTATTCATGGCTTACTTACAGAAGTATTATTTGTTCATTGCAAAACGACACATTTGACTCGTATTCGTCCCGTTTTCTGATTGTCTGGTTGTGACTAGTTAATGAAGGTCAACACGTTCTATAAAATACTCTTAGATATTCGTATTTTGTAGCGAGGGACTTCTGCATTCATTTAGATGGGAAAACCTTCTTTCAGCAAACTATAACTAAATGTTTTATAAAATAGTACAGTATTTGCATCATTTCTGCTCTCTGGAAAACCAATCATTTCTTTCACATTCACAACTGATCCCTGATTCCCTCTACCTGCCGAGAGCAACCAGATTCGCTGAACAGCAGCATCAATATGCAGCAAATGTGCCTCGCTGTTGAACTTCTCAGTTCCAGAGGTCCATTATTCTCACACCGCTGGACTGTGGAACAGCCTCCCAGCGGAGGTCGTGCAGTTGGAACTTCAGAAGTTCAAGCGGACATGCAATACATTCATTACTACCCAAATACTATTCTCCTTTCTTTTTAATACATTATCATCTATTTGTTAGTTTATTTATTTATTTTTTCTTTTTTATAAAGTGGGGTCTCTTGTTTCTGGATGTCCTTTACCTTGCCTTCCTTCTTCTTCTTCCTAATGAACACAATATTCTTTGGAAGCTTGAATTTCAAGTCAGTGGCCCTGTGGGCTTGTTCCATATGAATAGGTTTCATCTTCTGAATAATGATAATAATAATAATAATAATAATAATAATAATAATAATAATAATAATTAAAATTTTATTCCTGGAACTTCAAATCGTTAAAAAATTAGCTGCACATATGAACCTGGTCACTTTGTATTAGAGATATAAGTTTTGCTCATTTCTCTTGTTACCAACACAAATTCAAATGTTGCCAGTTATTGTTGAACTTGTAAACAGAAATAGGCGCTGGTTTTCAAGTTACTATTGGACTCCAAGTCTGTAGGAATCACATTACCCTTTCCACTTCCGTTATATTTGGCTTGTTCGCTTGAAATGATTGTTTGAACATCAAATTTTTATCTGTCCACTTCTACTTTGTGCTTTAGTGGAGAGAACAAGAGTTGGTTCTGATAACTTTCTCTTGGGACGATTTAGATGTCGACTTTGCCTTGCGAGAAAGTTTTAAATGTAACAACAAAGGAATGCCAATGTTTTGAAGTTGTTTATGATTTTCTCAACGATACAGGTCAAGTTTAAGAATTTGAACATGAAGCAAAGTCAGCAAATGTAATAATAAAGATAAATTTCTTTGGTATCACTTCCGGAGGCTGGTGCTTTAGCCTGCCCTCAGTTGCACACATGCAGACACACCTGCAGAAACCTGATGGTATGCATTTCCTCTGCCAATAGGCTTTGTGGCTGTAGCCATTGTGTCCAGATGTCTTTGCCTTTCTAGTCTTAGAGAGGAATGCAGAGACAAGGACACAGAGACAGACGTGAAGGAAGTAATCGATCATTCTTCTATAAATGCTCTCACAGCATCGCCCCCTTTTCTTGTAGGCAAAATGATCGTTTCACGTTTGTTTTCCATTGCATCAATTCAAGTGCAATAAAAGCGAAGGGTGGACGATATCCAATGGAAATGAACGAAAGTCATTTGGCCGAGCAAAAGAAGAGCAGAGTTCGAAAATTCTGTTTTGATGAAGAGCTTTTGTGTCCCTGGAAGGGTGTAGTGGTCCTCCATTACCGAACCTAATCCATTGTTTGAGAGGCATTCGGTCTTTCAGCGCCTCTGTTCGTCAGATTTCAAGGTTCCCACGAAGTGGATGACTTTATTCCGTGTCATGAGCACCACTGTGCTTGCCTGAATACGAAGCAAGGAGTTGCAGAAGATTTCTGTGGGCGGTCATTATGTCTATAAATGGGCTGGAGAAAACAGTATGGTAGGCATGACAGCTCTGCAAAGGATCTATATTGGAAAACGTATGGTGTTCGTTTCATAGATCCCATGTAATAGGATTATTTTTTTAAGAATAGTATTGTTTTACTGGTCCTCTCTAGATCATTTTCTTTTAGTAACTCTTACTGTTTAGCGTCTTCAGGATCTATTAACATCCTCGTGCCTTCTCACCTAAAGGTCAGGTAAAAGGGCAACCCCAAGATATCTCAGGGCTACAGAAAGAAAACTTTCCTTATGGCGGAAGGGAGACAGACTTAACGAACTTATCTTCCGCTAAAAGTTGTTTACAAAATGCCTCGATGTAACGTGCGTAAACTTTTCCTGACCATTTCTACTGGTCGGAAAATAAACTCTGGAAAGTTTGTATTCAGGCTCATATTCAGGCCGAGAGTCGTATAGACTTTGCCGAGGGAAACTCTCTCTTTCAGCTTTCTCTGCGCGTGACGTACAGTAGGTGTAGCTCCGCCTACCTGCAAGGGAATAGACCTTCTCTTTCTCATATCATGATTCTGGTTTTTTCCTCGTGAGGTGTATACTTTTGTAAGTGGTCTAAAGAACCATTATTTTTCCATCTCTTGATGTTGCAAAAGTTTTTTTACAATGTTTTTGTCGTTGCTTTGATTATTTATTCAATGTTGCAATTATTTTACGTCACACTGAAGTTTATATCTTTTACTTTTATATATATTTCAATGTGTACTTTTAGTTGGATCACTTTGTTGTATAAACACATTAACATTAACGAATAATTATTGCATTATCTATACATCTCTAGCTGTATATCTTACTGTATATTCTTATGTGCTACTACAGAAGGAATATTTAACTTTACATTCATTTCAAGGCTATCTTTTTATCTCATAATAACATTTTTATTTATTAATGCTGAACACATTTTTTTATTAAACTGCACATCCATTTTCTGCCTGATATTTGGATTTTATTTGTTCAGAGGATAGCAAGCTTCAAGCTTCTGTAGGGTCCAACCACATGAGATAATATACCTCCAGAGTCATCCTGGCATAGACACGAGTTAGCTCAGTGAAATCCATAAAGTTCACGCAGGTCCCTGATATCTGATTTACTCTCTTCTCCCTGCACGGTGTTAAGATAAAATGATAAACTGTTCCAGGAACTCATATTCCTTTCGAGGAAAAGGGAAAATAAGTTGCATAGATGCTGGAATCATGGAAACAAAATTTAGATTTGTTTCTCGCGGGATTATTTCTCTTACCAAATGTAAACCATTGTTAAGCAAAGTCTGCATCGATTAGGATCTGATTTACGAAAAGTAGGCAATCAAGCCAAGTACTTTGGCCCTTTCGTCCATATAGTCCATAAGACAATGAAAAGAAGGCGTTAGAGTGGTTGAAGGACAAGAAAATGGAATGGTTGGATAGAAAGATAGAGAGATCCAGAAAAAAGAGGAGATGAAGCACAAAGACCTAAAGATGGAACTGGGAGAAAAGCTCACAGTTGCACTAAAATAATAGCTAGAGGTGTGGGACAACAAGAGAGAAGACAGGAAGTGGAAATCGAGGTAAAGACCAAAAGGTGCACCCAGGCACCTAAGGAACCCTGTAATAATCTTCGGTAATGCCTACAGTGCACTGCTCATAAGCAGAGATTATGGTCTTAACTTGTAAGAAGTAACTGAAGGTTGCATTACTTCAAGACCTTGACTGGTTTTTAAAGTCCTCCTTTAACTTTTATATATTTTATATTTCGATCTTTCCGTTTGTCGATGTCTTCCTCACAGTTTGCCTACCTCTCTGAACCTCCTTGGGTTTTTAGCTCTGCCTTATCTGATAGTTGATGCATGGAAACAGGTATATGTTTATCTTGTTACTTATTCACTTGATGATAGAGCCCAGCTATTATTATTACGAGAGAATTGGTGATAATTCGTAATCATATTATTATTATTTATTTATTTATGTAAGTCTTAGTAAAGTCTGTAGGCTAACACTGCATATTCCTGTGTAGATAACGTAGTGTTAACGTCCTTAAAAAAAATGCAAATTCAAGAAAAATAACTGCCAGGACAGCGTGAACAACGCATTTGCATCTGAAAAAAAAAAAGCTTACAATGCTAGGTACATTCTAAAAAACCTATTCTTTGTTGTAATGCTCCTAAAGCAGCTTCTTTAATGAGATGCCATCGTCCCTGTCATCTGCCCGAGAACAAACAGGCTCTCCTGACTGAGTTGTTTTCAGGGACCGCCCTGATGACGTCATTTAGTGACTGTGTTTGTTGTGTTTTCTTCTGGCACGGGATGCTTACAACTGCAGAAGAATCCGACAGCAAAGAGTGAACGGCTCCATTCCGAGGTCCTCGAAAGCCTGTTTGCATAATAGAAGAGATGTCGATGATAAAGAATCCGGGTTTGGGAAATGCCGCTTGTAGTTAGGTGCTTAGAATTCGTTATTTTCATACTGAGGCTTGATCGAGAGAGAGAGAGAGAGAGAATTCAATCGTATTTTTCTTTATATATATATATATATATATATATATATATATATATATATATATATATATATATATATATATATATATATATATATATATATATATATCTCAAGTGAATGATTATGATTTATAACTGGTTGCTGTTGCAGCATTTGTTAGTAGTCATGCTAGTCCATTGTTGCGACTCTACTGATAATGATAATGATAATAGTAAATTATCCCTACCGCTATTTTCATCATATGAATCAGAACATCAGTGAAACTAAAAATTTTAATTACAGGACTATAAACGAGAAAAGGCAATTAGTGACTGCAAGCATCCTCTAAGGCAACAG
>NC_089785.1:5539905-5654905 GCF_040412425.1 Macrobrachium rosenbergii | reverse complement strand
CTCTCTCTCTCTCTCTCTCTCTCTCTCTCTGTCTATATATCTGTCTTGGGAAGTCTCTTCTGGAAGCTTATATACCACTGTATGGGCGGAGATAATGGCGACAGACAGTCGTCATTCCCATAGAAGGAGTTTTTTTATTTTCTGCGTAATGATTGGTTCCTAATAACCGCCCCTTTCCGGTCACGCCATAGAAGCTTCTAGAACAAATTTTCTGATGCAATGTGGATCGAATACTGCGTCATGTTACAAAGGCATGGCATGAGGTACCACGTGGTGTCGTTTCCACAAGGAAGGGTTTTCATCGAATCGCTAATTGTCCACGACGCGTTGACAACAGTAACTAACTGGTGAGCAAACACAGGAAGCAGTCACGTCTTGGAAAAGAGATGTTTCTTTTTCAATATATTTCATCATTATCGCATCTACCCATGACACTCTCTTAGGGAAAGATCCGGTATATTAAAAAGATCCAACAACGGCTTATGATCTGTAACAACCTCAACTTTGTTGCCCAGCAATAACATCTTGAAATGACAAAACCAGACATCGCGGCGAACACCTCTTTATCCGTAGTGCACATGAGACGTTCGTTATTTCCCCGTGTCCTAAACTTTCTACTGTAAAACGCGATAGGATGCAATTTACATCGAACTTCTGCAGAAGGCAGGCCCTTATGCATCGTGACTGGCATCTGTCACCAACGTGAAAGGAAGCTCGAAATCAGGAAACCTCAGTACCGGGAACTCATTAAAGCTTCTTTAATTTTCTGAAAGGCCGACTGCTGCCCCCTCACCCCACACAAACTGCACATCATCCCTCAAGACGTCCGTGAAAAGGGACGACAAAGTAGAAAAACCCTTCACAAACCTACGGAAAAACCTCGCCATGCCCAAGAAAGACCGAATCTGCTTCTTATTTCAGGGAGTAGGAAAATCTACAATTGCCCTAACTTTATCCTCATTTACCCTGACACCCTCTTTAGAAATGACATGACCCAAATATACTATCTGCCTCTTCAGGAAATCACACTTGGCTAATTTAATCTTCAAACCCGCTAATCTAAGCCTCCTAAAACCTTTCCGAAGTACCTCTAAATGTTCCTCTACAGAATCAGTGGCAACTAAGTGTCGTCGATGTAAACGAAAATGGACTCCCCCCTCACACACATATATATATATATATATATATATATATATATATATATATATATATATGTGTGTGTGTGTGTGTGTGTGTGTGTGTGTGTGTGTGTGTGTGTGTTTAGGAAGCAGCATTTATTGTAAACACACATTCAAGATGACTGCAAAATCAGGTGATGTAAGCTTTTTGCTAAATTTTTCTATTTCTTTCACAGAAGATCTTGCTTTAATTCTTAGGTTAAAATTAAGGCTGCCAAAGTCCATTTCTGATCACTGTATCCTAAAATTGGGTATAACGTTAGTTTTAACTCCCTGAGTTATTTACAAATACAAAAGATTTATAACAGCAACTGCTCGAAGTCAACAAAATGTCACGGTGAGAAGTTACTCGTGCTTTCAAAAAGGAGGGAAAACAAGCAGTTTATCAGTACAAACTACTTAATAGTCCAACTGCATTCAGTGACAAGTGCGAGTGAGTAGTGGTTAAATATACATTGGAGAATAGAGTCCTAGTCAGCCATGGAACTATTTACAACTACCTTGAATAAGCAATAACAGTTTGCTTGTTATAATTTTTTCTAAAATTAAGACAGTAATTTATATACGTTCATAAATAAAATTGGCTCCAAATACAGATTGCCAGTTAAAAATAAATGACTGCTTTTGCCAAACAACAAAAAAAGCCAACACCGATAGTGTTATTAAAACTAAAAAGAATAAAAGCTATATTTGCAAAAAATCACGATGCTAGTGTCGGTCAGTTGAACGAAGGCATTCATTGACGCTTTTGTCTCGCTTCTATGCAAAGCCTCTTTTATCTGAAGGCACTTTTTTTTTTTATTAGAACTAATATAAAGGTGTTGTTCACTAGCATCTCCCTTGTTAAGCTAGTGTCATGCGCTTGAGGTGTATGCGTTTTAGGCGTTCCTGTCTGGAGGTGGTATGTCAAGTGACGAGAAAGCGTTGTGGAGTCATTCCAGGATATGACATTTTGCGGAGCTTACAGTCTCCGATTGGACATGTATGTTGGGTAACCAGGGCCGTGCGATTTATATCAGAAAGATTCCTTTTCATGCTGATGCTACTCGTCTTCCGGTTCTTGTAAAATATAGTAAATTTGATGGTGTCGTTGTCATTAACTGGAGCAGTTCCACTTTTTATTACTTCCTGTGAAGCATATTCGTCGGTTTTATATCCTGCGAGGATGTAATTCGGATAAAATAGTTTTATAAGGGAACGTGTATTATCCGGCTGGTGTTGGCTTTCCATATAGCTCTCCATTGTTTATTTATGCATGTATGAATTTCATTGGATGAGTGTCTGTTGTTCACTAAGACTTGTGACGACCTCTGAAACTGTGTACATTATCCTGAGAGGAGCATTGGGTAAGAGCTCTCCTTAGGTATGCATTTATTACACTTTTTGTACCTGTCGGGGCATTCACTCGTGCCATTCATGCTCATACCATAGTTGGTGGTTTTATTGTATACCGAAGTCGTGTAATTACTGTACTTGCTTACTTTTTCACCAAGACATCCAGGAAAGTAGTGAATTACCGTTGCAAAGTTCATAGGTAAATTTAAGGGAAGACCTATGATTTTTTTTTATTTTGAGTAAATTACAATCGGTTTATAGTATTTTGCGGTGATGAATTACAATGTTCATCTTCAAGTCAAAACTAAAAACCAAGTCTTCAGGTTTCCTGGGAAGATGTGCCTACTAATTTGTGCCTAACCTGACCCAAATATGAAAATAAATCCCGGGAAAAAACAGAATTAACAATATGTCCTCCAAACGCACTCCACATTTCATTCCCAGTTCGCTTACGACACAGAACCTACATTTCATATTAACCAGCTAATTGCTGTACCAAAAGCGAACCAGATTTACATAAGCTTTGTCAACATCAACAGATCAGGCATAAATATCGGAGTTATCATTGTTGCAGTACCAGTGTTTCTCTACAGCATACAGGTAGGGCCGGTGAAGTGGTCAGCTCTAAATTCATGCTGTCTGTCATGAACGGTTATGAATAGTAGTGTTCTGCTTAAAATGCAGCATTAAGGTAATTTCATCGAGACTAACTACGAGGTAACAGGACTGTAATTATTTTGAGTTTAATAAGTCTGAATGGAAGCTATGACATGCCGTAACTTACTTATTGGTGGTGGTTCTTTTATTAGACCTTTTCATCAGTCTTTAATCCTTAAAGATTCACAGTAGCTCTTCTATTGATGCCCAGAACTTGCTGGCTTTAATGATGGTGAGAATGCTCTCTCTCTCTCTCTCTCTCTCTCTCTCTCTCTCTCTCTCTCTCTCTCTCTCCTCTCTCTCTCTCTCCTCAATGCATTTGAATTTTTAAAAAAAATACATATAACTTAAAATGAAGAACTGCATATTTGATGGTAATTGTTGAGTAATATTTGAATGTAAAATACGAATTGACGAATTTAGTCAGTAAATGACATCTAAATGCTTTAGGGATATTTCAGATGGAAATACAGTATTGCCCACATTCTGAGTTTCTCTCATTCAAAACGAATGGATTAGATATTTCAGCACCATCATAGATTTTCTGCGTGAGGTAGATTAATGAGGTTGGTGAATTTATCCGTTTCATTCTGGGCACAGAGAGAGATGTTTAACATATTAAAAGGAGAGAGAGAGAGAGAGAGAGAGAGAGAGAAGGAGGGGGGGCGGGGTTATACATCGCTGAGCACTTGTGACCTCCAGGAGCGATTGATGAGATGGTGGTTTGAGACTCCATCTGAATTATGTGGCTGACTTCCTAAACGGAGTTACAGCTTCGACCACTGCTGCCCTTGCTCTCAAACTACTGTACTTTACGTGTATTACAAAATTCTTTTCACTGTTGCTAGTTAGCACTGTCATCTGCAAGCGTCAGGGCTTTAACTTACCTGTTAACTTTGGCCACGATCACCAGTTTTTTTCCTCGATTTCTCTCATTTTCCATTGAAAATATATTTCAAAAGTCATGAATTCATACTGAAATGTAATGGTAGACCCTATACTCTCAGGGCTGTATATTCTAACACATGTTGTGTCGCAATTAGCCTCCTTTTTATCCTTACAAAACCTGGAATTTTGGCATATGGCTACATACAGTCTTTGTTCCTTTTCTATGCACATCTGTACCTATTCTTTTACTTGATGACTCAGTAGTACTTAATTTTGCCTATGTTTAGTCTACGGATTATTAATAAAAAAAAATAGTCAAGTTTTGTTTTAAAAAATAGTCTTGAAGTTTTGTTTTTATGGCTTAATATTAAATGGCTCTGAAAACAGTTGCTTACATTAGCAGTATTAATTGTTGGACATTATCTTACTCTGGATGCATTTACATTTTTAAGGCTGCTTCCAGCACTTCTCATTCTATTTTGAACATGAAAACAATACATTTCTATTCTTCTATTTCCTCCAAGGGACGACTTATAGTCTAAGTATATTAAACATCCATTCCTTTTTATTCTCCAAATGGCACATGGTCCTCATGATTAAGATTAATACGTTATAGTTGAAATTGAAACTCTCTCTCTCTCTCTCTCTCTCTCTCTCTCTCTCTCTCTCTCTCTCTCTCATTGGTTTTTTCTACGGCTTTGAGATCTGTTCGTTAGTCTTGTATCGTAGTGGAGTAGATACCCGATACAGTAAAATATTTGCAGGGAAGCAACAAAATGCGGCAGTTCTTGAGTGATGCCTTCAGTCAACAGAAGGAAATTTTTCTCATAAAATCCCACGACGTTGTAAGCACCCCATTTTTCTATAACATTATTCAAGGATTTCAAGTTCCAATAACCTGGTTGGAGGAAATAAACTTGCTTTTTACCATGACAAATATGTTTCAACTAATAAAGAAACGCGTTACTTTTGTTGATGCCATAGGTTTTTTAAGATGATGCGCAATCTTTGTCCAAATGAATTTTTCACACAACTGGCAGTTCTCATTCCATGCTTGTTTCTTCATTCTGAGAGAACTTCCTCTGTCCGTTATAGATCCCTCTGATCAGAAATGGGTTGGAAAGGAAGTGATATATATGGGTGAGTTTAGATATAATTTGTATTGTTAAGTTAATCGGAGGATATCCTAATAACGGAAGGGTTTGTAGAGTGGTGAATGGCATATTGATTATATTGCAAATAAAAATTATAATTGCTGTATTTTCTTCCAGGTGTTACTGAAGATTGTCAGTGTAATGAGTGTTTTGAAAATGGTTCTTAACATCTTTGTATGCCACAGGGTGAGGTGATGTGACTTTCATTCGAGTCATTCGTCATGACAGCATACAAACTGGAATATGAATTTTTTTCTCTTTAGAGTTATCATTCCAACACTACAGTATGGTGAAAATATATACCATACAAAGCTCTGGGTAAAATGTTTTATGAATCTACAGCACTGCTGACATTCTATATGCAGGTGGATTCAACAGTGGCACTAAAGGCCTCTGGAGACTATCAGTAATGCCAGCACAAACTGAGTGGTTGTGTAGACGTTAGAACTTGCCGCACACTAGCTAGAAGATTGTGCAGTCACCAGCCACTGAAGGACTTTCACAGGGTTTAGTCATGAATACTGAGGCGGCCTCTATGAAGATACACCTAGCTTTAGCGACCACAAAATCCCGTCAAAACGGAGAAAGATAATTTGGACGAAGGACTGTCATGAAAGAGGAAATTAATTTTCACTCAAGGCCTTTGTACAGGAGTTAACTCTGTCTTCTCCTTGTGACCATAAACAGATTGTATTTATTCATCACGCAACGTTTAATGAATTACTTCCACGGGTAGCGTCTCTCACAAGCAAGCAAACCACACGCATGAGAGCCGCAATAACAGCATGGGAGAGACTTTCCAGCACCCTGCTTTTCCTTACAACAAGGCAGTCATTTGAGGACCTCAAGTTCACAACAGCAATCTCTTCACAGAGCCTTGGATATATAGTTATGTACGCGTGTGCTGCTGTCATCTCTGAGCTGAAGGACCAAAGCATCTTTGCAAAAAATAAGTTGCACCATTTCAGCTAAAAGTGTAAGAAGGAGTAACTTTGTTAGCAAAAGAAAAAATAATAGAGTAGTGGCATCAGCAGGGTAGGGTTATTATTCTCTTGCTTTGGTTGGTATACATCAAGATGTTCTGATACAGCGACCTACATATTTCTTTGTTTTTGAAACAGACAGAGAAATTGCAGGGAAGAAATACTGTAGGAGTAATATTACTTGCTATCTTGCATGTTGATACCAAAGTGAAACCCTTTCTAGTTTGTAACTCAACAAACATTAAACTACATTTACTGAAATATCCATAGAATTTTATATATCAAAGTAATATTATTGTTTTGTTATATCTGGAAATTTATATTACCTATACACCGATGTAGAACATGTGACGCGGCTCTTCTGTTTGTCTCGCTTTCTGTCTGCCTGGAAAAAAAAAATGAAAGCTTTCATCATTAGGATCTCTATATCTTTGGGAAGAATCAAATGAAAATGTCTGTATTCAAATCAGTATTCACTAAATGACAATTTTATATTATAAGTTTCATTATACTATATGAAAACTTATCAAAATATAAAAGAATGCCAAGTAAGATATCAGAAATGTAACCAATCAGTGACGGACGTAGCTTTAGCAGAAAATGAAATGTAAAGGCCTTAAACCCAATTATCCCATGAGACCTACCATAAGCACAGTTGGTAGTGTCACATATTCGTGGTCAAAAAATCTTGTCTCATTGTTATAGCCGTTAGTTAGTATAACTTCAGAGTCTCGTGTCATTAATTCTGCTGACTTTATTGATAAACCGCAAAATGGTAAGCTCAAGGACAATGAAATTATGGTCAGTTTCGATGTAACCAGCTTGTTCACTTGTGTTGCTGTTAATGACATTCTAGATTTTTTTAAATATAAGCTAGATAGATATGTTTTTAATTTACTGGTTGGTGTCATTTTACGGTTAATTAGACCTTGCGTAGTAGATGCTTGGTTTGTTTTTAATTGTAAATATTTTAGACCGAAATTGTTATGCAGATGGGAAATTGCCTTTCACTTGTTCTGTCTAACATTTAAATGAATTATTATGAGAGTCGACTAGCTAATTCCATTTTACCAGTGGTTCCGTTATGTTGACGACATATTTATGATTAGTAAAATTCACTCGGCCATAGATCATACATGAACACTCTTTCTTGAATGGACTGGTACAGTAACTTCGATTCTGCTTACAACTGAGTGGGAAGAAAAAAAGATTATAGGTTTCGTGGATGTCAGTGTAATTGGAAATATCAATATTTTGAAATTCGAAGTACACCGGTAAGGTAGAAACAGTAACATCATTATCAGTGCTATAAAAGGTCTTGTCATAATAAGGAAGTGAGACAATCAGTAATAAGATTTTTGTATTCAAGAGCTCTTCATCTAGTCACCCATGAATTTTTTGATGACTAGATATAGATTATGTATGAACTAGGTCTTAAACCTAATTTTGCTTTATACGATATTAATGAATGTTCCTCGCTTGCCAAATATTTTTCTGTTCCACTAGTGATAAGGTGAAGTTAAGTAGCAATATACTAAGTTTACCATAAATGGCTCTGCCATCGATCATGTCATCCATCCGCTCAAGTTAGTGAATTCATCATTTGCAGTTACTTACCCGCTTACTTTAATTAGAAACAGCCCTATATACATACGACAGTGGATAGTGGGTGTAATGAATTTTAAATTGGACGATCAGCAAGAACTGATGAAAAATGGATAGCACAGCATCGGTACAATTTTGCTAACGATGAGAAAAACAAAGCCATAAGTAACCACGTTAGAACATGTTTTTATCCAATGCAATGGTCTAAGTAAGCATTTTTATTCGGAAAATGATTCCGTTGAAATTTAATAAAATTAGCCTGTTTTCAGTGCAGTGAGAACAATAGCTTTAATACCAGTATAGGTTTATTCAAGTATAGGTTTCTTCATATGATTAAAAATCAGTACAAATTATGTCATGTACTGATAGGTATTCATGTAATTACCTATTTAGCCTTACCTAGATTGTTCAACTTCTCAGTAGGATGAACTATGTACAGGCAATTGTGTATTTTATGTTACCCTGTAATAGATGTAGACAGCATTTACAATATCTATTTGTTGTGTTACAGTTCTTCTAATTCAAATGTAAACATATGGTAGGTATGGAATTTCTTAAACTGCTCAGTCAATAAAGATCCTGGAAGGAGGGTTGATGGAGGACGTAACTGTCGCGACAAATTGAGATCTGGATTTCCTTCCCTTTCTCGTTTCTCCCCATCGTTTCTTTGTGGATTACATATATATATATATATATATATATATATATATATATATATATATATATATATATATATATATATATATATATATATATATATATATATATATATACTATAGATATGTGTGTGTAATTCCATGAAAATTATTCGTGACTTAACGTAGTATTTTTGCTTTGCTTTGCTCAGTCACGAAAAGCTGAATTAGGGTGTTTTTTTCAACCACCGCGGGTTTTTCTGTATGTAAGTGGTACGTCGCCCATGGGTGTTTTTTTTTTATCTTCTTGTTTTGGTCGTTCGACGGCTCGTTGTCTGCTTTCGCTTGTTATCTAGTTCCCGCATTCATTGTGGGAACCTTTTGGGCGAGTATTCGGGAGTGTAGTAGTGTACTCGGCTCTCTTGTATTGGAAGGACGGCTCTTGACTTACGGCTTTACGTTGGCTGTGCTGCCTTTGGGGGAGAGAGAGAGAGATCACGGCCTTGGTGCTTGCCGTGATCCTTTACCTACGGAGGAGTTCCATCTGTTGGACCCGGGCAGTGGGTGACGCTCCCGTGACTCCCTCCCGGAGTCCTCCGCTGTGTTTCGCCTGTTTTACCCGATGTGTCTGCGGGTGTGATTTTGGAGCTCCGCGCCTGCCACTTGTGCCGTGCTTTGCCCTTCAGAGTCGTGACAAGGCTTGCTCTGAACATCTCTCCTGGTAAGGGTATACGAGTCATTCATTCTTCCCTGGGACGTCACTGACACGTTACCAGTGTGTTCTCTGCGTGCCTCATGGACAACCTTATTGCTCCAGCTTCAACGTCACCATATTAACATATTTGTGTATTCTTTGCTGGAGAAAGTTCTTCTTTATGAAGCGTAAATATTTTGCCTTTCGGTATCTGGTTGTTAATGGTAGAAACAGGTTTAAGGTTCTCTTCCTCCTGAGTCACTGTCATTTGTTTGATAACGTTTACGTACTTGTGTGTAAGAGTCATTCCTATCTCTCCCTAATTTCTTTCCCTAATACTTCGTGAGCGAAAGTTAGGTAGGTGAATGACAGGGGTGTTTGGATGTTGTTATTGAATGAGTTTATATTCCCTAAATATTCAGCTTTTCGTTCTTTTGTAATGAATAATTGTTTGGTTGTAAAAGGGGCATCTTTAACCCTCTTTGGGTATTCCTTATTTGTCATTGGTACTTTTTTGTGGTCCAGCCCTTTGGAATATAAATCCACTGTGGCCCAGATCAGGACTGGTGAAAAAAGCCTGGTCTAATTAATAACTTAATATAAAATATGGTAATGGTCGGAGGTGGTCGTTGCAATGTGTGTGTCTGTTTGAAGAATCACTGGGTTTGATACCACAGAATAAATGGAAATTTCTGCCCTTTGGAAAAAGAGAACAAAGTAGCTACTAAACTGCGTTACATGGGATTATGTGTAGAAGTGTGAAGCAGAAACTTGTATAAGTTTTACTGCTCAAGGAGTTCATCCAAGACTGATGCGTTAAAAGTTAAAATGGGATAGTGACCAACGAGTAGGCTAAAAGCCCCCCAGATCCCCTCGCTTTACTTCCTGTCCCAAAGCCCCTCGCCTTACATCCTGTCAACCCCCCAACCCGCCCTCCTCCTGTTAACTTGGCTTTGTTACCCTAACTTACCATACGTTAACCTATACATCAGTGGATTATACACATACAGAAGGTAGAAGAAGAATTAGCAGTAACATCTAAAAGGGAAGGACACGCTACTTGAGAGAGAGAGAGAGAGAGAGAGAGAGAGAGAGAGAGAGAGAGAGAGAGAGAGAGAATCTGACACCCCCACCCCCTTGTAAACATCGGACACTCACCAGCGTCATTAATGTCATTAAATGCCTTAAATTGTGTTCTCCAAGTGTTATTACCTGGCCCGGCTACCGTTAACTAGGCGAATGTGTGATGGTGATGGTTTAGCACACACGACCCATCCCCCGGAACGAGGGCGGTTTTACCATTTTCCATCTTGCAAGTGACACCTGGAGGACGTCTTTCTACGCCTTCAGTTAGTTTCTCCTAATGTGAGGCTGTCTATCATTAGCTGACCGGATATGTATTCTCTCCCCCTTCCTTCCACGGTAATGGCTTCGCTGGCCTTGACTCACCGAGGATGGGTTTAGGAAAAAGCAGGTCGTAGGAAATCGAAATTGTGACTAACCGATGGCATGGCGGAAAGAGACGGGGAAGTCGGGTGGGTTGGGGTGGGTGGTTGGGAGAGGTTGGGTGGGGTAATGTCAATATAAGCAGTGAAGTGAGACTGGAACGAGACATAAACTCTGTAAAGTTCTAACTGTAATGCTTGACATACATGTAATATTTCCATTTTCCGGCTGTTACTTCAATGAATATATAAAGATTCTACCTCTTCCGAATTTTCAGTGATTTACCATTCTGATTCTCTTGCCTTTTCTTTTTCTCCAGACGCTTCATTTTCAGGTCTTCCTAGTGCGGAGGAAACTAAATCAGGTTGTATCTGTCTTATGTACTAAAAACTGTCAGTTTTAGAAGACGCAGCAAATTTGTAAACCAAAGCAATAAATTAGAAAATTCTCTCTACATCCTTTTACATAACGGTAGATTCTATGTTTTAAATCTTTACTTAAGTGCATCGTGTATTTTCTAAGTAAATTCACAAAACAAAGCAACATTCAATTATTAATTCTGAATGCCTCCGTACCGTAGGACCTCATTCTTTTTATATGACTGAGAGGCGAGTCACAGGAACCTTTAGCATTTCGAATGGAACTTTTATCGCGTCTTTGCTTGGTCAGAGGGAAAATGAAAGCACCCGTACGTTCAACACTGCTGTCTAGTTTGACCTTGATGTTTTTTCATCTCTTTTTCATCTCTACTAATGCTTCGTCTTCTTTTGAACCCATGTTTATTTATATCGTTATTTTAAGTTTTCCCTAAGTTTCTCTGTCGATATGCGCAATGAAAAAAACTGGAAACAGGATTAAACAAATGAAAGTGTGCAAGCAGAAATAACGTACCACGCATGGAAGAGAAATTTATGCCATATAAAAAGACAAACGGTGAGTGTAATAGTCACTTCAGTTCCGTCACGCGGAACTTATTATACGAGAGAGAGAGAGAGAGAGAGAGAGAGAGAGAGAGAGAGAGAGAGAGAGAGAGAGATACTCTATGGTATATTAATTTCCTTGGACTGATCTTTTTCTCTGCGGGTACTTGCCCATTAAGTGGCCAGGGGTAGAAGTGGACGCACCTGTAATATTTCTATTTTCCAGATATTACTTCGATGGATATATAAAGATTCTACCCCTCCAAATTTTTAGTGGTTTACTATTCTAATTTTCCTGCCTGTTGTTTCTTTTCTTTTTTTCCAGACTTAATTTTCGGGTCTTCCGACTGTATCTGCCGAAGAGACGTTTGTTGAAGAGGAAATAGAGATCCCAACTTCTATGAAAGAAAAAACTGCAGAGGAAGAAACAAATGACGATGGATTCATTGTCGAAAGCCGTGATGTCAGTCAATTCAAAAGTGTGGACATCGTCGAAGCGGCATCCCCAGAATGAAGGAAAATCTGTCTGACGACTTCAGTCACAGTACATAGAAAGACAATGTCAGAAGACCCTCTTGATGAAATCAATAAACACGTAGATTTCCAGGGTCAGAATAATACGTGTATTGATTCTCGCGATAAAAACTGATTTTCCGGGCAAGAATGTTAGATGAATTGTTTCTTGTTTCTCGAACAGAGCGTGACAGAAGTAGCTATTTTCAAAAGCTGAATGATGGAGGCGTGATTTCTCGGGACGTGAATTCCCAGGAAGTGACGATGACCGAGAAATGGGAGCAAAGTCTTGTTCAGAATGTGTCACGTTAAGTGATGGTTTTGCAGGAACTGCTGGTTTCCCCGCTCGTTCCCTTTGTGGATTGCTGCCTCCTTACCTTCAAGTTTTTTTGTTTTGATGTTCTCGTCGGTGAGCTGCCGTTTTTCTTTCGCGAGTCGGGTCTGGTTGGGCAGCGAAGGTAGCGGCTGTGGCAGCAGCAGCAGGCAGTTTTTGGAGTCGACGTTGGTCGAGTTTATGAGCAGCAAATTGGAGCACGGCTACGAAGTGGAGCACGACGTAGAGGTGGAGTGTGACCATGAGTAGTCGTGTGACCACGAGCTGCTCATCCTTGATGACAGCGTGAGGCTGTCCTGACGTCTCCATCGGGGTTTTCTGGTTGGTGGATTTTTGTCCCTGTTGCACAGCTGAGGGCTGTCTTGGTGCCCCGATGGAGGACGTATGTTTGGTATTTTTTTTCCTGCCTGCTGTTGTTTATTTTTGCCTTTTTTTTGTTTAATGCTACTTCTTGTTTATTTAACTTGCCTTTGTTTGGTGCTGCCTTTTGGCTTATTTTTGTATTTATGGTTTTTTTAACTTTTTACCAGACCTGACTCACTTATAAATATTGTAAATAAATTAATTTTAAACTCATTTTATTGTTTTTTGTTGTTTCCCCTCCTTTGTTTGTTGCATCTGCCGTCAGTCATGACAGCCCCGTCCTGAGTATATTAAGAACCTGCATAACGACCCACTCGGGTCGTTATTATAACGACCGTGACAGGGCGGCTCTGTTTTGGCTGGCGGGTTGTTACGGCATTGGAGGGGATCATGAGTGTAAAAAAATAATCTTTTTTTTTTTTCTTTTAGGTGGGGAGGTGTCACGTTAAGTGATGGTTTTGCAGGAACTGCTGGTTCCCCGCTCGTTCCCTTTTGTGGATTGCTGCCTCCTTACCTTCAAGTTTTTTTGTTTTGATGTTCTCGTCGGTGAGCTGCCGTTTTTCTTTCGCCAGTCGGGTCTGGTAGGGCAGCAAAGGTAGCGGCAGTGGCAGCAGCAGCAGGCAGTTTTTGGAGTCGACGTTGGTCGAGTTTTTGAGCAGCAAATTGGAGCACGCCTACGAAGTGGAGCACGTCGTAGAGGTGGAGTGTGACCATGAGTAGTCGTGTGACCACGAGCTGCTCATCTTTGATGACAGCGTGAGGCTGTCCTGACGTCTCCATCGGGGTTTTCTGGTTGGTGGATTTTTGTCCCTGTTGCACAGCTGAGGGCTGTCTTGGTGCCCCGATGGAGGACGTATGTTTGGTATTTTTTTTCCTGCCTGCTGTTGTTTATTTTTGCCTTTTTTTTGTTTAATGCTACTTTTTGTTTATTTAACTTGCTTTTGTTTGGTGCTGCCTTTTGGCTTATTTTTGTATTTATGGTTTTTTTAACTTTTTACCAGACCTGACTCACTTATAAATATTGTAAATAAATTAATTTTAAACTCATTTTATTGTTTTTGTTGTTTTCCCCTCCTTTGTTTGTTGCATCTGCCGTCAGTCATGACAGCCCCGTCCTGAGTATGTTAAAGAACCTGCATAACGGCCCACTCGGGTCGTTACACCACTTTTAGGTTAACACCACAAACAATACTGGTAAGCTGACCAGCGTAACAAATTCATCATAACTAGACCCTACTAACTATGAGGGACCCGCTCTTCTTCTTGTAAGAGTTTTTTTTTATTTCTATTTACATATAATACGTCCCTTTTAGAGAACTCGTAAAGAAACGTTAACTATATCACCAAAAGCTCAGGGTCCAAGAAAGTGTTGATTCTTTTATAATCTGAGAACAAATATCTGCCAAGTATTCATGAGCTAATACTGAAAAAATAATAATTCAACGTACTGTAGAGAAAAGTATTTATACACAAACTCTTGTTATTTGCTTTCTTGTTTTTATAGGCTACCTCATCTACCACTAGCTAATAATAAGGTTATATCAAGAATAACTTTTTCTTCTGAGATAAACACGAGAGCTCTAGACTTTATCAGCAAAGAAACACACACAAAGTCTACGCTGACATCTGAAGATGAGAGTTTGCGTGCGCCTGTGGACTGTGTTTAGCCTCTATTCCTGTTATTCATATTTCCCCTTCAGCAGGAATGTCGTAAACAGTATGCCGTTTGATTACGTATGTTCAATGTTATTACAGCCTTTAATATAAGGGAATGGAAAGAGATAGAGCATATTGCTACCTATTTGTAACGCAAACAAGGTTCACTTCAAAAAGATGCTTTTGTTTACCCTGGAAATTTCTTTATATTATGTATAGCGATGTTATTATGGTGGAATGTGAATTTACGCATAAAATGTCTGAATTCCCGTATGCTGAAAGCTTGGTAGGGTTTGAATATTGAGAAGGATGATTATTTGTAAAAAGATTCAGAGAGAGAGAGAGAGAGAGAGAGAGAGAGAGAGAGAGAGAGAGAGAGAGAGAGAGCTTTTATGGTTAAAAAGCAATTAACTTATTGATTCCTAACAAATTCGTTTCTCTAAACTCGTCGTGGAATGGCATTTGAAAAGCGATTATCCGAATTTCAGAGAGAAATGCTCCACAACTGTTTACACAAGCAATTCACTGAGACAAAGTCTCTATACATTTGCCGTAAACATTTTCCTTGAACTGAATTAGCCGTAAATATGTTCAGGGTCAACTGCAAAGTGGACTCTTCTAAGAACCTTAGCCTATTTCTCCCTTCCGGTCAAAGCATCGAATTTCCTATGCGTGTTCATCCGATTTCGGACATGATGTTGAACCTGAATCAACTGCCTGATATCGAATGTCGGAATATCCCTCAAATTATACGTTTAATGCAGGTTGGTATTTCAAATAGTTCATTATGTTCAACCCTCAAGTAGTTTGAACATGCATGGAGATGCATAGGATTAGCAAATACGAAGTATTACCAACCACGCAACGACAGAAAACTGTTCTCCAGCTCAGAAATTTCGGTAATGTTGTGCGCCCGGAATTATTATCAGTCTTGGATACGAACGAATTCACACAACTTGAGGACCGTGTGCGTGTGTGTGTGCGTGTAAGAATACAGCAGGATGAATTAGAAACTCAAGAAGGTGCGAAGGAAAGAGAAATGGCTTTCACAACAAAAGATGCAAATGTAGAAATGCTATCTAAAAAGAAAGCAGTTAACGAATCTTTTGAATACTGAAGACGGAAGAGAGGCAGAGGTGAAGCAACAGAGGAAAGGGTCAGTGTAAGACTGAGGAAACTTCTGAGAGATACAATTCAGGTGCTGAACAATGTACAGACATCACGAGGTAACTGAATTGTTTTAAGATGGGCCGTTCAACCGGAAGGAAGGAGAACGATAAGTTAGTGAACAAAGTATACAATTCAGAATTGTCAGAAGGCGGAAGGCGAGGATGATTTAGTGTTTAAAGCAGCCTTGGAAAGAAGAGGCCTCAACATCCTGGAAGCAATTGAATGCGTACAAGACAGAAGAGTAAGTGTTGAGGTTGACTGATTTTGTGGAAGTTTTCTGCACAAGGGGGTTCTCACATTATGCCTTTTCCCTTAGGAGCTGGTGGCACAACAGTGATACAACCTTCTGGCATCTCAACAGGTCTCTATGGGTGAGGTTGCTAGTCACATGGCCGCCTTCTTGGGGCAAGCATTCCTGCTTGAAAATGGGTGGACTGGAGGGTGGTAGGACATGGGGAATTCACTGACCTAGCAAACATGAACAAAATGCATCACTCAGCGCATGTATGGTTTCTCAGTCTTCACCCAGCAGTGAGACAAACTCTCTCTCTCTCGGTCGTGAGTTTCTCAATCCATCTTAGCACGTCTCCGGGCCTCACTACTTAACCCATATCTTTGCTACACCAACTACCAACGTGTTCCCAACAGCAAACCTTCGAAAAGGATATTTCTCCCTTGTCATATTCTCATGGGTATATTTTAGGGCCGAATTTGCGGACTGTTTGCACCACAAAACTTTAATCGTAAATTTGCAACCGGGAACTCACAGACAAGAGAGAGAGAGAGAGAGAGAGAGAGAGAGAGAGAGAGAGAGAGAGAGAGAGAGAGAGAGAGAACACTAATGCTTCCCTACGGATTAAGAGGTGTCTGGTACAAACGAGAATTTGCCACAAAAAGTAATGGAGACAGCGGGAGGGGAAATAGTTTATTTGTACAATCTGTAACAATACTTATAAATCAATTAGTCTGGGGAGAGAGAGAGAGAGAGAGAGAGAGAGAGAGAGAGAGAGAATGGAATGATTTGCTAGTGGAATACAATTATAATTTCCAAATCTTAAAAAAATATACAGAACAAGAGAGAGAGAGAGAGAGAGAGAGAGAGAGAGAGAGAGAGAGAGAGGACACTAATGTTTCCAAACGGTATGGGAGAGGTCTCGAAGACTAACCAGAAGTAGGAGAGAGAGAGAGAGAGAGAGAGAGAGAGAGAGAGAGAGAGAGAGAGAGAGAGAGAGAGAGAGGACACTAATGTTTCCAAACGGTATGGGAGAGGTCTCGAAGACTAACTAGAAGTAGGAGAGAGAGAGAGAGAGAGAGAGAGAGAGAGAGAGAGAGAGAGAGAGAGAGAGAGAGAGGGGGGGGGAGGGGGCGACTAATGTTTCCAAACATTTCTTTCAAACATTAAGTATCCTAGGAATCTTTTCGGCGCCCTGTCACAGCAACAGCTGCATGTAAAAGACCGTATTCTGCACGACGCATTGTGTGAACACAGTGACATTTTGCTGAACATACTCGAATCCTAAGAACGGTGGGTGCAGTGAGAATCGGCTAAGGAGGTTGTGTGTTTCGTGACCTCTACCTCGAGGTTACAGCCATTGACTGAGTGTCTTCATTTCGATTCGGTTGTTCAGATGTTTTGGGTTTTTACACCAACAACAGTAACAAAAAGAACGAGAGTACTCAAGAATATCCTTGAGCTGCAATGAAAGTATTGTCCACTTTTTATCATTCAATCTGAGGCAATGCTTGCTGATTATTGTGTCGTTATAAATCACGTACATGAGTATGTCAAAGGAAATCTTAGGGGAGAGAGAGAGAGAGAGAGAGAGAGAGAGAGAGAGAGATTTTTTGGCTAAATATCCTTGTTGAAAATACTGATGAAGGAGTTCATACTACTGCAGGCAGACAGTCATATAGACAGACAGACAGCTAATGTCTCCAGCAAAAACAGCAACAGTTCCGGGCACGTAACCGAAAGTCAGTCGCACATGACAGAAAAAGGGGAGCAGAAGGAGCAGAGCGTGGGTGGGGGGGGGAGCAGAGTCCTCGAAATGAAGGCATCCATCACAAATGAGTCTTCAAACGGACACTTCGAAGCAACAGGATTGTTGCCACAATGAAGGATGGCGTCCTTCTGTCTCCTTTCCAGCCATGTCTCTTGTCTTCATTGTGTCTGCCTTACAGACATACATAAACAGTCGAATTACAAATGTCTTTTTCTATTTTGCAAAGGGATAAAATAGCATTGCCATATCTCAATGTGCCCTTTAGAATTTTGATAATTTTTCACATCGAGGTCTCACCAAGCTTTATTTGTCCTTTCTACTCAAATCTCTTTCGAAAAACAAAAAGAAATGGAGATTCCTGAATCAGTAAAATTCGTGGTTAAAAGTGACGCTAATTTTGTTTTATAAATTTCTGGATCTACCCATTTTTGGCACTTTTTTCCTTAACTTGGACGATAATTAGATATGAATGCGTCATTTGCACAATGATATTTTCTTTTCCAAATTGTTTTAGAATTTTCCAAAAATATCTCACGGACTCTCAGCCTTCGAGCTCTTAAAGGTGGGTGGAAGGGGAGGTGGTGGGAGGGGGGCATATGAATCACCACTCTCCCCCTCACCCTCCAAAATCCATCAGGCTACAACATTCTCTACTAGGTAAAGTTGAGTCAGGCCAAGGCTTTCACAGAGGGAGGAGGACTCTCTCGCCAGTCTATACTAAGGATACAAGCACACTGCAGTAAAAAAAAAATGTTATAAACACATGATGGCAACTTATCGCTTACAGATCACAAACAGCAGAACACAAGTCGACGATTTATTAGTACTGAACCAGTGTTCTGATTATCCACCACTTGCCAGATACCTGTTCTTAACTTATGGTTGCTGACTAGTTATCGACCTCTTTGTGATATGTAGTTGATAAGTTTCCGACCTATTTGTAATATGTTGTTAACTAGTTTACGACCAGTTTGCAATAAGTACGAGATAAGTTGCCGACATGGCTATTACATGATTTGCTACAGTGTGGACGCACCCTCAGGCATCCAGGTTAGGTGAAGGGAAACAGATGATGGTAGAGGAAAAGGGGCACAGGACTTTTCCTTCCATTAATGGCGAATGTTCTTCACCTGTGCCTTTATAGCTGTATAAGTATACTTCATGATTGCTTCTCTTGTCTTTTGGCCTATTTTATTCGTTAAGGGTTATTTAAAACCTTGGTATTTTTGTTGGCCACTCAGGAAACAGCCGTTTTCCCTGTCAAGTCATTCAAGGTAACAGTTATCAATTTTCTTTGAAAAAAGATTGTGAGTGACATCAGGTAACCCACCTGGGTACCTGCCACTGCAGCCCAGGGCACCTGCCCACCCGTGTGCTTTGCAGTGTTCACCTGTTCGTCCCAGAAGCAGGCTACATCACCTGACCCTCACCACACAGCATCGAATTCGTTGTTTTCATCTTGATTATCCAATTACGTCTTTCAGAACTGTATTATTCATCCCTTAAAATTAAAGATTTCATTAACACCTATCGACACTTCTAATTAATCCTCAGCTGGATATATATTACACTGAATATTATCACTAACAGCAATATATAGCATAATTTCAACTATACTGAAACCGGGAATTGGCCTGGGAGGTTGAACCAGCAGGATCGGTTTCTCGTCATTTTTGTCCTGACTGCTACGCAACAGATTTGCCGTTATAAGAAAGTATGTAAGGCTGCTGTGTTGAAATACTGAAAAACTATTTTGCTTGTAATTTATAGAAGCTTATCAAAGCTCCTCTGTGGATGGTAACAGATTATTAGCGAAGCTTTGACACAGATTTCTTTTTTAAAGGAAACCAAAAATACAATTAAACGAAAAACGGATAATCCCATAAGATTTTTAAATTCCCATCCATAAAAATCTCCATTGGATGGCGCTAGCCTAAAGCCAATGTCTTTCATTTAAAACTGAGGAAACCAGTTAATAGAAAGGAAAGGCTGTAACCCTTCCCAAATGCAACGAAGGAACCATCAGCTAAAAGTTTATAAAAAGTTTTAAGAAAATTTCCATGTTTGAATAATAATGAACCAACTCTTCCGAAGACAATTAAATTCCTTGACCCTCCCATCACCAACAAATAATAATAATAATAATAATAATAATAATAATAATACACACATTGGCTAATAATAATAATAATAATACACACGTTTCTTTGGTTTTTGAAAGCAACAAAAAATGTAAAAATTCAGACTTATAACAATCATGAAAAAAATATATATATGCACTATCCGTTGTCTAAACACTTTTTCCCCAGTAGAAAATATTCATTCTACATTCAAAATCTGGCCAAAACGAACGACGAACACTTTACCCACCAAATACGACAGAAATCAATAACCAGTGAGGGACACGCAATCCAAAAATAAAGGGTTATTAACAAGAACACAGCCAATGAGCACGAAATATTTATGCATTAATAACGTATTTTGGAACCCGCAACAGAAACCAACTCAGTCTTCATTCATTATATGGCGAGTGTCTAGTAAAGTACGTCATACCACAGTATCAGTGAGGAGGAATCGCGTAATGACATTTTACTAGCTCTATCTACGAGACTGCTAGATTTAGCTAAACTTCCCTTTTAAATTTCTTTTTGATTTACGCTGATAAGTGACAATTATCAACATTAGACATCACTTATTATTTCTGCCAATTAGGCTGTGGCTTCAAAGAAGTATTTCCAAAATACGATCCATATCCGATGCTTGCAAGATTTTATCGACGAAAATCTATTAGACACGGGGCCCTGAAATGAACAGTAGTAATCTTACTTCTCGTACACAAGTTACGGTAACTAGTGTCAACATAAACTCACCATACTGCACCCAGCCTAACCACATTTGACCTCAGACTTAAATGTTGTGCCTAACCCAAAAATTATGAGAAATAAACTATAATGTATGATACCATCATAACCTAAATTTTATAGCACCTAGCTAAGCCATCATCTCACCTAAATTGATTGTACCTGACATTCCCAAAGTAGCTTTAAGAGAGAAGGAGAGAGAGAGAGAGAAAGAGAGAGAGAGAGACTTTCTAACCTAACAAGTGTCTGGAGCAGGATGTCTCGAACTTTTCCATTTTAATTTCCAACTTCTCATAATTCGTCTAAATTCCAATAGAGAGAGAGAGAGAGAGAGAGAGAGAGAGAGTAGAGAGAGAGAGAGAGAGAGAGAGAGAGAGAGAGGTACTCAGCAAGCACTCTGGCATAATCCTAAAGTTCGCTGTTTCACTTCATTTGTAAAGAGAGCAAAATAGGAAACAGAGAAATTGACTGAGAGATTCTTCTCCTTTCGCAAAAAGAGTGTTCTTTGGATTCCTAAGGAACGAAGGCACAGTACCAGAACATGAGAAGCTGCCCCCTCTCTCTCTCTCTCTCTCTCTCTCTCTCTCTCTCTCTCTCTCTCTCTCAGTCAATCCATCTATCAAACTGAATCGCGCGTCGGAGAAAGTCTCGTCCTTTGTCGTATCTAAGAAAAGAGAAAAAGTTTGGAAAAACCAAAGAAATTTTACGCTGTTATTTGTTTTCATTCGTTTAATTAGACAATAAAATAAATGAGCTTTTTGTTCGCTTTCTATTTATATATATTAAATTTTACAATATAAAATCAACTGGAAGTTTTGACGCAATATACAACTGTGGCAGAGAAAGACTTCCATCAATTCGCCCATTTTTCGTAGCATTCGTTCTGGCCTCTGGGCGGAGACCTTTGGAGGCCGACTTCTTAAAAAGGCAACGTTTTATCGACAACACTTTGTAAAAATTAACTTATTTAAAAAAGTAACTAACTTGATAAGCTCCTTTGCCCTTTGGTTTTTGAAAGGCGCCGTTGTTTTTTTTTTATTCAGTTTTTTCTTACTTTCTCATCGGTTTGGGGAGGAAGAATGGTCGTTTGAGAGAATCGTTCCATAGATTCCGGAGACCTGAGGAAAGTGCGCTCTTTCATTCTGTATTTTTTTCTGTTCCGCTCTGCGAGGTGCTTTTTTATACACTATTTTTAGGTGCTTTTTTTTTTTTATCCCGTGTTGAAATGGCCCTTACCACTACCCGTTTCTATGAACAATCTCACTTTGGCTGTGATAACTAAGATGTACGCACACATACACACACACAATATCTCAGGTGCAACCAGTTAAGATATAAATTGGCATCACAAGAACCTAATTGCTTCATTCAAACACACTGACAGTCAGCAGGAAACTGTCGCTGTAAAGGTACTTATAAAAAGCCTCCCAGATCACTTACCGATGATAGATTATTAGGATAGAACAAGAATATAAAATTTAGGCCCTAGGCAAAGCGCTGGGACCTATGAGGTCATTTAGCTATGAAAAGGAAACTGAGAGGCTGCTGGTTTTCAAGATGTAAAAGGAAGGAAGACAACCTCGCAGTTGCACTATGAAGCAATTGTAGGGAGAGAGCGGGAAGTAAGATGGTAGAAAGACAATATGAACGGAGGTACAGTAAAGGGCTAGGGGCCAAGGACAAATGCGAAGAACCTTGGTATCCCCTACAGTGCAATCACATGAGGCGCACTGGATGGAAACTTCATCCTCCCCTGCGGAAACTGTTTGAACTGGAATAGAAGAAAAACGAGTGGAGAAGTAATGTCCTGAGCTGATAATCCTATGAATGCCATCGCTCACAGGCACAGGATAATAAGATAATTTTTGTGATAATTTAATAGCAAAAGGAAGGCCTTATTAAGGTCTGTGTTCATATCACGAAGCCTTTATAGCAAAAAGCATATAAAACGTCATATATAAAATGACTGGGGACAAAGACCAGTGAAACCACAATTCCGTTTCCCTGGTTGTCTCCTCAATGGGGCTCTCATTCAGACTTCTGTCAAGGTCTGAATTCAGGAAGGTTTTTGGCGGCGTCCAGGGCTCTCAAAGCTTTCATGGTGACCAGGCACTCACACTGACAAGATTTGGACGAGTTCTTGCCTTTGTAGGCTGGCTGCGGCTTCAGCCTGTGCTGAAAAAGGTAATTTGGTGATCTTTCACCTGATGGTGTGGCCTTTGGATAGCCTTATGGCAATCCATTTTGTTAGAACGGATAACATTGAATTTTAACTTAAAACAAGTTTCTTAGTGAAATCAATTTTACTCCCTGATGTGGTCACTTGTTCATAAGTCAAAACAAAAGTTGAGACACTCAGGTAATGAACGAAAGGAGAAACTCCTGCATTCAACGACTTCACTATCTATCTATCCATCTATCTATCTATCCATCTATCTATTTATCTAGCTGTCTGTCTAACCATCCAAGTCCATATTCCACCTCCGGTAAAGCCATGGAAATGAAGGTACTAAAACCTGCCAAATGGGTGCACAGACCTCAGGAGGGACCTCTGAAAGCTTTACGATGATGCGACTTTAGAAGAACAACTTTAAAAATCAGTCTTAGTGTTGCAGAAGAATCAGTTGGGGGTAGAAGGGATTCTCATATTGCATAATGAATGCATTTTAAAAGAGATGGCTTTCAGAGGAAGAGGGAACTATGTGCGATTGTGTAATTGGCATTCTTTGATGGCCTTGGCAAGCTACGGTTACGTGACGAGCGGGAAGTTTTTTCTGAATATATTCACTGCTGTAATTTAGTCCAAGGGTAATTTAAGATAGTTACTAAATAATATATCGTTCAGTTTTATCAAATACGACCCGTCTCAGGGTTAGCAGATTTATTTTAGGACGTTGTGCCTGACCAAATTTCCGCCATCAAATAAAATAATGTTTTCTAAAGTTGGTGAATAGCTCATAATTCTATAATGAGAGAAGAACTTCGCCTACAAATAAAAGGCAAAACTAACAAAAAAAATATTCCGCAATTGCATGGATCATAGCCTACTTCCTTTGTCCTCACGAAGTGACTCCTAAAAATCTCCCCTTACACAGGAGACGCCACTCTTCCGACATTTAACATTTTTCTCATATCATGGGTCTAAAGAGGTTCTCATTCATGCACGCGCGCACACACATACACGTACATATATACACTTAACACATTATATATATATATATATATATATATATATATATATATATATATATATATATATATATATATATATATATATATATATATATATATATATACATACACACACACACACACACACATATATATATATATATAATATATATATATATATATATATATATATATATATATATATATATATATATATATATATATATATATACATATACACACACACAATAATAATATCAATATCATCATCAATATATATATATATATATATATATATATATATATATATATATATATATATATATATATATATATATAATACATATATCTTTCTCTCTCTCTCTCTCTCTCGTTTAATATTTCTACATAATGACAACAACACGTGCATTCTGTCTCTAATATTAATTTCCTTCCCCATCATCTACTTGTAATTCTCTCCTGACCGTCGCTCAGGAATAAATAAAGGGGAAACAAAGTGATAACTCGAACGCAACTGCCACGACAGCGCGTTTCATTGGCAAGAGTTTCTCCCATTCCAGAATGCGGCGAATGACTCAACACATGAAGGAACACTACCTACTGACTGCCTTGGCCTGTTTTGGTTCTCCCTGATATCCTACTATTACTCTCGCCAGTGGCTTCTTAAATATCAGGCTAATGGGGTCACGAGAATATGATGCAGATGTCTGTAGCAGGTTTCGTTTTCCTATTATGTGCTCCGATAAGCAGCCTTCGTTTCATAATGTAAAACGAACAGTGGAAGTTTACGTACTCACTTGGCCTAATTCATCATTTTATGACAAAATGCGTCAGCTTACAGTTTTCGGCAGAAAGCTTTGTCGATGTACTTGAAATGTAGTGGTTGGTTTCTACAGATTATCATCTAGACTTAATTTCATTCTCTATGCTGCCTTTCCTTTCTTTTGTTTATCTATCCAAAAATCTAGGCTACTTATGAGTTTGCGTTTCGGGACCAATTTTCCACGGCTGTTTCTTATCTAGAACTATGTACATAAAAAGTATTTATTTATCTTTATCTGTCTTTCTACTCATTCACGTCCAAGTGTATCATATCATTACCTGCATCAAAATTTCTAGTCACTCCCCATCTCAGCTGACCACGAAATGACATTATATATATCACAATCATATTTTTACCTAAAATATTTTTCAATAGATTTTCTTGCTGTGTGGTATTAACGCAAATAATGCAATGTTATAGCCATTTTAACCTTACATTACAACGCTTACATTTTTCAAAAATATGCAAAAAAAAAAAAAAAAACTAACCTTCGGAGCAGTGTAAAAATAATCCATCCTCCCCAATGGAAAAATATGTAAAATATCCCATAATAACAGTGCAAACTAATTTGCAACAGCCGAAAACTGCCTTACTGAGCACTTTTCCTTAACTACAGAGCATCGTCTCCTCACTGTCCCCAACAACAGAGAAGCTCGTAAGATGACGTCATTAACGAGCGTGTTTGCCTTTCCTTCCGGCCCGGTTGTTGACTGCTGCTTCAAATTCCGCCACCAAAGATTAGCCGGTTCCATTTGGAGGTCCCCCAATGGCAACTCGCATAATATATTCAAGAGGTCGATACAAGAACACGGGACTCAGGGAACGCCGAGTTTCAACCGGAAACACAACGCTTACTTCTTCTGAAGTTGAATCGGTTAAGAGATTACACATACACACACACACACACACACACACACACACACACATACACACAGACATATATATATATATATATATATATATATATATATATATATATATATATATATAGATATATATATATATATATAAAATGTATATAACTGTATGTATGACTGAATCACGAAAATATGGAACGTGATGAATATTCTCATGCGAATCAGGGACATGGCCTGATAAGAAATCAGAACATTTCAGTTTTAAATAACTTAATAACTTTGAGGAGTCAGTGGATACTTTAAAGGGCGCAGAGTCCAAGTCCATCGTCTCCCCTTCCTAATATCTCCCCAGAGAGAACAGCTGGGCTGCACCCCTTCCACATTCTTGTGTCCTCGTCTCTGGCGGCGGACTTCCTTTTCTGTTCCTGAAGCCGAGAAAGAAATTGTTGTGTGAGAGAAGCAAGCCAGTACCGAGGTGGCTGCATTCGAAGGAAGGCCTCTTCTCAACCAACCTTTAACAGGGCTTCTCTAGGGGGACCAGCTCTCTCCAGTGATTGCCGAAAATTAAGCAGCCACTGATCAGTCAACCGACTCTGCTAAGAAGGGAAGAGAACCAATCCTGCTTTTACTAGACAGCATTCCCAAACTGCCTAAGGTACGTCTGGAATGTAGAGGAGTCCGCCTTTAAGCTTTATCTTTTCTCTCGAATTTTTCATTTTTCATTATTCCGTCCTTTGTTATCTACAAGTGCAGTGTAACTCTCTGTAAAGTGCTCCTTTGAATTTAGTGAATTAATGAAGCAATTATCCCCTTTGACAGCGAGATATGTGGTAGGTGAATGAATAAGCCTCTTCAAATCTTGCTCTTGTTATTTATGTCCATATGATAGGTCTATTGAGGTAATTGATACTCATCAGACATCTCTCTGCCTTCCAGGAGTCGATGTCCAGTGTTATGTGATTAGTGCAAGTTCTTTCCTGACACAAGTTGCATGAATTCCACACCGACGAACCCGTTGCCGTCAAGAATGAGGTAATTATCTTGGGACAAATTTCCCCGCTGCAGAGTGTTTTCCTCACAACATTGAAGCTATTAAATCGAGTGATGCCATGTCTTCCCTATGCTGTAAAATTTATTCTGTAAATTGTAAATAAACTACCATTTACTTAACAAGGCTATCACTCTGGCGACCTTACATTTCTCTCTTCCTTTCGTTTTGCTTTATGCTTTGCGGCCCCATTAGCAAAATGCTTGAAATAGGCCAGAATTCAATATTCACGGCCGCAAAACTGTAAATATTATATACATAATCTCTTAACCCGATTCAACTTCAACAAGAAGCAAGTGTGTGTGTGTGTGTGTGTGTGTGTGTGTGTGTGTGTGTTTGTGTGTGTGATACATATATGATCATCTAGTGAACTCCCTTTCGCTAATGGCAATAATTTGTGTAAAAAAATGGAAAACGTCATTGCAACATCACTGATAAATAACCTTTGCAGAAAGTTTCCTAACCACACACTCGTCACACATTGCAACAGCCGACTCACCAGTATTGCACTGGCCGCTCCCCGTCACAAACAGGCAAAAACGCACAAACATACAAATAGCGCCACTCACTTCTCTAGTGCAAACACTATCGTGTTTCCTGGATGAGGGACCTTCCTTCCTTCCTTTCCAGCGTCTCTTCTTTCCATCTTGTCAAAATGGTCCCCCTTTCCTTTCTCCAGAAAGCTCTTAAAAATAGGCCATTTATTTGTGATCCTATCATCCCCTACGTTTCCTCAGCAACGGAACTCACAATATTTTATTTCGTCTTTACACCTTCCAAACTTTTGTTTCTTTTATTTGCATTCAATATTCACTTTAATTCCATTAAAGAAAGCTGGCTCAGTCATCTGTTCACACATTTTAAGATTTCAATAGGCATCTTTTATTACACGCCTTTGTCAACACTCCTACTGCCTTCTTTGGTTTATTTTTGCACTGATTAATGTCTTACTCAATCCCACTATCACCGGTTAAATATAACGTTAATCCTTAGCGAATAAAACATTTCTTTTCCTCTTCATCCCAACACAGACACATATCCTCTATATTTGGATTCCTCTTACCCCTCTAATATGACTATCACAGAGTGTCCTGTTTACTTCCTCCTCTTGTCAGGCTTCCAATCTCTTTCACCAACCCCTGCAGTTCCTCTTCACTATTACCCATAACCTTTTTCTCATCCCACAAACTCCCAATTACATCTCCTGAAAGACGTCACGACTATTATTATTATTATATGTTAACAAAAGCCATCATGTTGCAACTATCCTATATACGGATAAAAAATGTGAATACATAAGTACAGACAGAGGTGAGCAAATTACCTTAATGGAACCCAGAATGACTCATTTAATGACAGAACGCAACGCCAGATCTAAATTTGCTAAAACGTCACTGGAATAATAATAATAATAATAATAATAATAATAATAATAATAATAATAATAATAATAATAATAATAATAATAATAATAATAATAATAATAATAATAATGCTTGTTTTTGAAAGCAACAAAAAATGTAAAAATTCAGACTTATAACAATCATGAAAAAATATATATATATGCACTATCCGTTGTCTAAACACTTTTTCCCCAGTAGAAAACATTCATTCTACATCTGCACTCACAAAACGAACGATACACTTCACCCACCAACATTGGACAGGAAATCAATAACCACCGAGGGACACGCAATCCAAAATAAAAGGTTATTAACAAGAACACACAATGAGCAATGAAATTACTTATGCATTAATAACGTATTTTGAACCTGCAACAGAAACCAACTCAGTCTTCATTCATTAAGAGGCGGGCGGAGTGTCTAGTAAAGTACGTCATACTACAGTATCAGTGAGTGGGAGGACCTTCAGTAATGACATTTTACTAGCCTCTATCTACGAGACTGCTAGATTTAGCTAAGCTCCCTTTAAATTTCTTTGATTTACTCTGATAAGTGACAATTATCAACATTAGACATCACTGCATATTTCGCTAATTAGGTTGTGGCTTCAGCCAGATATTTCCAAAATACGATCCATATCCGATGCTTTGGTAAGATTTTATCGACGAAAATCTATTAGACACGGCCCTGAAATGAACAGTAGTATAATCTTACCGTACACAAGTTACGGTAACTAGTGTCAACATAACCTCACCATACTGCACCCAGTCTAACCACATTTGACCAGACTTAAATGTTGTGCCTAACCCAAAATTATACAGAAATAAACTATAATGTATGATACTCATCATAACTCCAACCTTATAGCACCTAAAGGGGTTTCATCATCTCACCTAAATTGATTGTACCTGACATTCTAAAGTAGCTTTAAGAGAGAAGGAGAGAGAGAGAGAGATCTTTTATAATCTAACAAGTGTCTGGAGCAGGGATGTGTCTCGAACTTTTCCATTTTAATTTTAACTTTCATAATCTGTCTAAATTCCAATAGAGAGAGAGAGAGAGAGAGAGAGAGAGAGAGAGAGAGAGAGAGAGAGAGAGAGAGGTACTCAGCGAGCTCTCGCATAACTTAAAAGTTCACTATTTCACTTCATTTGAAAGAAGGGCAAATAGGAACCAGAGAAATTGATTGAGCGATTCCTTCTCCTTTCGCAAAAGAGGTTCTGGGATTCCTAAGGAACGGAGGCAAATAGTACCAGAATGAGAAGGCCCCCTTCTCTCTCTCTCTCTCTCTCTCTCTCTCTCTCTCTCTCTCTCTCTCTCTCTCTCTCTCTCAGTCAATCCATCTATCAAACTGAATCGCGCGTCGGAGAAAGTCTCGTCCTTTGTCGTATTCAAGAAAAGAGAAAAAAAATTTGGAAAACCAAAGAAATTCCTTCATCGTCATTTGTTTTCTATTCGTTTAATTAGACAATAAAATAAATGAGCTTTCTTGTTCGTTTTCTGTTTGTATATTAAATTTTACAATATAAAATCAACTGAAGTTTTGACGCAATATAAAACTGTGGCAGAGAAAGACTTCCATCACCCGCCCATTTTTCGTAGCATTCCGTTCTGGCCTCTGGGTGGAGACATTTGGAGGCCGACTTCTTAAAAAGGCAACGTTTTATCGACAACACTTTGTAAAAATTAACTTATTTAAAAAAGTAACTAACTTGATAAACTCCTTTGCCCTTTGGTTTTTGAAAGGCGCCGTTGTTTTTTTTTTATCTAGTTTTTCTTACTTTCTCATCGGTTTGGGGAGGAAGAATGGTCGTTTGGAGAGAATCGTTCTGATAGATTCCGGGAGACTCCGAGGAAGTGTTCTTTTCATTCTGTATTTTTCTGTCTGGCTCTGCGAGGTGCTTTTATACACCTGCTTTAGGTGCTTTTTTTTTATCCCGTGTTGATATGGCCCTTTACCACTATTATCCGTTTTTATGAACAATCTTCACTTTGGCAGTGATAAATAAGATGTACGCACACATACACACACAGAATATCTCAGGTGCAACCAGTTAAGATATAAATTGGCATCACAAGAACCTAATTGCTTCATTCAAACACAATGACAGTCAGCAGGAAACTGTCACTGTAAAGGTGCTTATAAAAAGCCTTCCAGATCACTTACCGATAATAGATTATTAGGATAGAACTGGAATATAAAATTTAGGCCCTAGGCTAAGCGCTGGTAAGACAACCTCGCAGTTGCACTATGAAGCAATTGTAGGGAGGAGCGGGAAGTAAGATGGTAGAAAGACAATATGAACGGAGGTACAGTAAAAGGGCTAGGGGCCGAAGGGACAATGCAAAGAACCTTAAGTAATCCCCACAGTGCACCACATGGGCCGGCCTGATGGAACAATCCCCTCCCCCTGCGGAAATTGTTTGAACTGGATTAGAAGAAAAAAACGAGTGAGAAGTAATGTCTTGAGCTGATAATCCATGAATGAACATCGCTCACAGGCACAGGATAATAAGATAATAATTTCAGATAATTTAATAGCAAAGGAAGGCCTAATTAAGGTCTGTGTTCATATCACGAAGCCTTTATAGCAAAAAGCATAAAAAAAGTCATATATAAAATGACTGGGGACAAAGACCAGTGAAACCACAATTCCGTTTCCCTGGTTGTCTCCTCAATGGGGCTCTCATTCAGACTTCTGTCAAGGTCTGAATTCAGGAAGGTTTGTGGCGGCGTCCAGGGCTCTCAAAGCTTTCATGGTGACCAGGCACTCACACTGACAAGATTTGGACGAGTTCTGCCTTTTATGGCTGGCTGCGGCTTCAGCCTGTGCTGAAAAAGGTGTAATTTTGGTGATCTTTCACCTTGATGGTGTAGTTTTGGATAGCCTTTTTTATGGCAATCCATTTTGTTAGAACGGATAACATTGAATTTTAACCCTAAAACAAGTTTCTAGTGAAATCAATTTTACTCTCTGATGTGGTCACTTGTTTATAAGTCAAAACAAAAGCTGAGACACTCAGGTAATGAACGAAAGGAGAAATCCTACATTCAACGACTTCACTGTCTATCTCTCTATCTATCCATCTATCTATCTATCTAACGGTCTATCTAACCATCCAAGTTCATGTTCCATCTCCGGTAAAGCTATGGAAATGAAGGTACTAAAACCTGCCAAATGGACGCACAGACCTGGGGAGGGACCTCTGAAAGCTTTACGATGATGTGACTTTAGAAGAAAAACTATAAAATCAGTCTTAGTGTTGCAGCAGAGTTAATTGGGGTAGAATGAATTCTCACATTACATAATGAATACATTTTAAACGAGATGCTTTCAGAGGAAGAGGGAACTATGTGCGATTGTGTACTTGGCATTCTTTGATGGTCTTGGCGAGGTACGGTTACGTTGCGAGCGGGAAGTTTTTTTCTGAATATATAACACCGCTGTAATTCAGTCCAAGGGTAATCCAAGATAGTTACTACAAATATATCGTTCAGTTTCAAATATGACCCGTCTCAGGGTTAGTAGATAATTATATTTTAGGACGTTATCCCTTACCAAATTTCCGCCATCAAATAAAATAATGTCTTCTAAAGTTGGTGAATAGCCCATAATTCAATAGTGAGAGAAGAATTTCACCTACAAATAAAAGGCAAAAGTAAAAGAAAAAAAAATATCCCGCAATTGCATGGACCATAGCCTACTTCATTTGTCCTCACGAAGTGACTCCTAAAAATCTCCCCTTACACAGAAGACGCTACTCTTCCGACATTTAAGATTTTTCTCATATCATGGATCTAAAGAGGTTCTCATTCATACACGCGCGCACACACATACACATAACACACATTATATATACGGTCTCATTCAAACTGGATGGTATCTAATGGAGTTTTTATTAAAAATTTACAAGCTTTCTTGGACAAACAGTCCACATCCGTACGGATACTTGATAATGTGGACTGTTTGTCCAAGAAAGCTTGTAACTTTTTGAATAAAAACTCCATTAGATACAATCCAGTTTGAATGAGGTCCTTTTTCTAGTAATATATATATATATATATATATATATATATATATATATATATATATATATATATATATATATATGTGTGTGTGTGTGTGTGTGTGTGTGTGTGTGTGTGTGTATATATATACTGTATATATATATATATGATCATCAGAAAATGATCCCAAGAAAACAGCGTCTTTTCTGGGGCTCAGATAAACACCCTTCCTTGAGCATTCACTCTGAAACTGCAATTTCAGACGTGAAAATTCAGCCTTTAAAGGTTACATGGAAGATACAGCATCAGATAAAGAGTTCTGTGAAATCGTGTTGCAAGATCAGCCTACAACGGCCTCGATTACGTCATAGCAATATAAGCAAACAATCGAAGAGCTTTAAGAGAACTCTCGGTATTATACGAAAAATTAATACATACCAGATGGTTTTCATTAGCAACTGTGTGTGTGTATATATATATATATATATATATATATGTTATATATATATATATATATATATATATATATATATATATATATATATATATATATATATATATATATATATAATATTCTAATATAATAATATAATATATGTACACACACACACACACACACACAATATTGAGTTGAGCTTGTAATATTATACTATATATATATATATATATATATAGGTATATATATATATATATATATATATATATATATATGAATGTCTTTTCCTGTAATACAAAAGATATGAATATAAGAAGGCCCATAAAACACTATTTAAACGTTGAAACCATATATTTCGGGCACTTGCTTCTGTGCCCCTGTTCACTGGTAGAATATGGACAGGTGGAAAGTTACAATGGTATATATACAAAAACATAAAGGTGTGGCCTTAGGCCTCCAATGGTATGGAGGTGGCGTTTCTTAAGAAGGAGGAGAATGACCAAATTCCCTAGTGGTTTTTGGCCTCATTAGCTCCTGTTTGGCGATGGATCTGGCGGTCGCGTTTCTTGGGTCATCTTCTTCAGGAGGGGTTTGAGGATTAAGGTGTCGATGTCGTCCGATTTCCAATGTCCTCCTGACAGGTTCATATTGTTGGTTTGATTGATGATAGCAGATTCCAGCATCTTTCTTTTGTATGACAGCTACTTTGAAACCAACCTCGCCCCAATTCCAGTTAACATATGCCCTGTATTTGATATGTAGGAAAATTCCCGATCCCCGAGGCGTAACGCATCGATCTTTGTGCTCTGTTATTCTTTGGCGCAGAGCGATCTATATCTGTCTCGCCTACGTAGATGTCATGGCCAATTGCTACACTGCATCTTGTAAACTCCGGCTTCTTTCCTTTGTTATTTAAGTATACGTTAATGAGCAACCTGATGGATTTGGATAATGGAAAATGAAAGGATTGCTAGACCTGAGTTGTTCGGTGGCCTTTTGGATGTTTTCATCGTAAATGGAAGCTTTATTTTGTTGTTGAAATCTATTTGTCAGTTGTGAGTGGGACCTCTATAGTATATTTTATTCGCTTTGTTAATAGCCGTCTCGATAATGTGTGGTGGATATAGCAGTTGCGATAGGTGTTGGCGGATCGTGTTAAATTCTTTATCCAGGTACTCATTTGAACATATCCTAAGTCCTCTGAGGAATAAGTTGCACCCTACCATGATTTTTACGGAGACGTCGTGGTAGCTTAAGAAATGAATGTAGGAAACAGCGAAGGTGGGTTTTCTATATACTGTAAATGCATACCTGTTCTGTTTTCTTATGATCAGTACATCTAGGAACGGCAGTTTTTCGTCCTTTTCCCATTCCGTTTTAAATTTTATGGTCGGAACTAGCGAATTTAGCCTATTAAAAAATTCATTAAAGTCCCCTCAGCTATTGTCCCAGAAAGTAAAGATATCATCTACGTATCTAAGCCAGATCATATTATGGGGTTTGATAGACGACAAAAGTTCTGTTTCGAAATATTCCATGTACAAGTTTGCTAGAAGGTGATAGACTTCCCATGCTACAGCCAAATTTATTTGTAAAAATTACCATTGAAAGAAACACATTGTTAGTTACACAGAGGGTTGATAAGTTTTAAAGTTTTATCTGGATGCCAAGAGTGAAAATGGTCTTCAAGCAATGGTTGTAACTTCCTCTCTAAAAAAGACAACACGTCGGCAATCGGGACTTTAGTAAATAACGACTCGACGTCTAGGCTGAGTAATTTGATGTTGTTTGAGGGGATGTTTAAACTATTAAATTTTTGTATGAAATCCTCTGCATGTTTGACGTGGGAGGATGAGAAGGTTCCTAGAAAGGGTGATAACAAGTCTGCGAGCCATTTTGATAATTTGTATTACGAAAGAGCCCTGCTAGATATTATGTAAGGTAAAGCGAATCCCATCTTATGTTTTAGTGTTTTATGGGCCTTCTTATATCTACAGTTAGGTTCATATATATATATATATATATATATACATATATATATATATATATATATATATATATATATATATATATATATATATATATATATAGGCTATATAATATTCTAATATACCGAGTAGCAAAATATTTTTGTAGCCCTTACCAGTTACAAAATATATAGTTAAATCTAATTATTTCTAGCAATTACCATGCAGCCTGTTATCTAAAATATATCAATACAAATTGTCATTCCATTCACCACAAGCATTACACCACGCACATACATACAAATAAATAAATAAATATATATATATATATATATATATATATATATATATATATATATATATATATATATATATATATATATATATATATATATATATATATATATATATATATTATCATTATCATCAATGTTGTTATATATATATATATATATATATATATATATATATATATATATATATATATATATATAATGGTCATGCAAATAAAAATAAAAAATAAATAAATAAATAAAAAAAAATAAATACAAAAATAATAAAAAAGAAAATGAATAAAAAAAAAAATAAAAATAAAATAAGAAAAAATGAAAAAAATAACAAAATAAATAAATGAATAAAAATAAATAAAAATAAATAATTAAAAAAATAAAATATAATAAATAAATACAAGTAAATAAATACATAAATAAATAAATGAATAAATATATATAAATAAGTAATAAATAAAATAAAATAAAATATATAAAACAATAAAAAACAATAAACGAAAAAATGGGAAAAAATTAAATAATAAAGTAAATAAAATAAATAAAAGAAATAAATAACAAAATAAACGAATAATGAAATAAGTAAATAAAATAAATAAAATAAAATTGAATAAAAAATAAAATTATAAAATAAAATAAAACAAATAAAATGAACAAATAAAAAATAAAATATATAAATAAATCAAAATATAAAATCAATAAAATAAAATAAATAGAATAATAATATAAAATAAACCCGAAAATAATAAAATAAAATAAAAAATAAATAAAATAAAATAAATATAAATAAATAAATAATAAAACAGAATAAATAAAGTAAATAAAATAATAAAAGTAATAATATAAATAAAAATAAAGTAAATAAAATAATAAAACAAATAATAATATAAATAAAAAATAATTGAAATAAATAATAGAAATAAGTAATAAAATAAAATAAATAAATAATAATATAATAAATGAATATATAAAAAATAAATTAATAAATAAAATACAAAAAAATTAATAATTAAAGAGTAAAATAAATAAAATAATAAAGTAAATAAATAAATAATAAAATAAAGTAAATAAATAAATAATAAAATACATAAGTAATTAAATGACAAAAATAAATAATAAAAATATATAAAAATAATAAAATAATGAAAGAAATAAAATAAAATACGTAAATAAATAAAATAAAAAAATTGAGTAGAACAAAATAAAATAAATAATAAAACAATCAAATAATAAAATAATGAAATAAATAAAAAATAAAAATTAAGTAAATAATAAAATAAATACAAAAATAAAATAAATAATAAAATAATAAGATAAATAACACAATAATAAAATAAAATAAAATATATAATGCAATAATAAAATAAAATAAAATAAATAGTAACAAATACATTAATAATATAAATAAAATACATAAAAAATAATATAGTAAATAAATAAAATAAATAATGAAAAATAAAAATAAATAAATAAATATATATAAAAATAACTAAATGTTATTCTGGAATCACTTTTTATTAAACAACTTGTTCCATCGTTAAACACTCATACGTCCTCTTCCCCTCTATATTTATCCTGACTTGTGTTGTTTTTATTTATGTTTACGTTTAGTTTAACGCTGTCACTCCTCTAGGTCGGTCCTTAATCTTGTGTTCTGTAACCCCTTCTGGATATTATTTTCAGTATATATTCTGTTACCTTTCATTTTAATGTACATTTAAAAAAAATTTTCTTTAATTTTAATGTTAAGTGCATATTTCGAGTACCTTTTGTATGACTAATTTTCAGCTTTTTCAATTTTAAATTTTAGTTTTAGTTTTTACGATTTTACAGCGATTTTATTTTCATTTTAACAGCCCTGATGATGCAATTCACTCTTGATAATCATGAAACATTGAACAAAGTCAGCTTGTATATCTGTGTATTTAGCCCCGGTGATTCTGACAGGTCCCTTGTTGTTATTTAGGGCAGTATATTTATAACAATACCAGATGACATAAGGTGATAAACCGATCTAATTCCTAAGAACCCTTTCGCCATCGGTTCACTTTTTAAACTAAAGATCGGTTATCACCTTATATGTCATCTGGTAATGTTTATAAATATACTTGCCCTGAAAGTCAAACAGGGACCTATGTGGGATCCACCAGTAGACTTCATAAGGTGGGTATCGATTCTCATCGTGGAGTAAGCTTCCGTACAGGTAGCAGAATTTCAAACCCAGAACATTCCAATATCAGAAATCACTCCAAAATTTGTAAAACACACATTGATAATGATGACTTCTGCATCTACCAGCCCTCAAGACCTTGTTATTCTGGAATCACTTTTTATCAAACAACTTGTTCCGCCGTTAAACACTCATACGTCCTCCTCCCCTCTATATTTATCCTGCCTGTTGTTTCTATTTATGTTTACGATTAATTTAACGCTGTCACCCCCAGGTCGGTCCTTAATTTTTTGTTCTGTAACCCCTTCACGGATATTTTGTAATTTGGTTTACTTATATTCTGTTACTTCCTTTCATTTTAATGTAATGATTTTTAAAAATTTTGTTCCTAATTTAATGTTTGTGTACATTTCTGAAATTTTTGTATGAATAATTTTCAGCTTTTCAATTCTTAACTTTTAGTTTTAGCTTTTAGGATTTTACAAAGTATGTTATTTTAACAGCCCTGATGATTTAATTAATTTGATAATTACGAAATGTTGGAATAAAGTCAGCTTGCATAGCTGTGTGTCCTCTCATCTTCACTGGATGATTCTAATATATATATATATATATATATATATATATATATATATATATATATATATATATATATATATAAATATAAATATATAAAGTCAGCTTGCATATGTGTGTGTCCTCTGCTCCTTCACTGATGATTTCAAATTATATATATATATATATATATATATATATATATATATATATATATATATATATATATATATATATATATATATATATATATATATATATATATATATCTTTATGAATATATAACTCATTACATCTTCTCAGGAATTTTTCTTCTTCTCTCCCGACAGAACGACCTCAGATCCAATACTTCATTCTCATTACTTCCAACCTCATCTTAGTTTCACTCTCATCTTCAATATTCATTCATTTTCTCATACACGCCAAAATGATCACCTCCTCCTTCCACTAACTAACCAGCAGTCACTAGTTTCCTCTAAACCTCCTCATTTCACTTTCTTCATAATTTCTTTTATTCCTCCTTTCTCAATCCTCAAGTGTTTAAGCGCTCTAACCTATTGTTCATTCATCTTCTTCCTCTGTTTTTTAATCAATCTCTTATGTCTTAATTACATCCATGGCCATCTCTCAACTGTTATTTCCACCTAAAACTATCTTATGTTTTCACTTTCGAGTTAACTAGATAATGGTTCGATACATCTATTTCACTCACATGTCATCATGGCCATAATCCGCTTTCTTTCATATCAAACTATCACTAACAACGCAAGTAACAAAATCATTCCTTTCTCATTTTGCTTCAAATTACTATTATTTTGAGACCTTGCATTCCTCCATTCAAGCCACCCTCAGAGACATTGCCACAAGACTTTCTTCATATTCATTCATACCAAACCCTCTCTATCTTTCGTTATCATCTCTACTTTTACCATCTTTGCATTCAGGTTATCCCGCACAACCACCCACTCTCATTTATCAAAGTGCTTCACTCAGAACTTTACACTAAAATCGAAACGCTTTCTTTCAGTCTTGCATTTGTAATCATCATCACATTTTTTTCTCGCTCAGGTCTTTGCCTCCACACGGTCCTTGGCTAAGAAGTTCTAAAGATTTATTCACGGAATGGCAACCGCTCTCCAAGACTTCCCCTGCAATTCCCAGACCCTGTCTATCACTCTTCGTCCTTCCCAGTCCTGACAAGCTGAGCATTAATCAACACTTGTGATTTGGGAAAGCAAAAGCCAAATAAATATCCGTGGAGGGGCAGGAGATGACATGAGAAAGAACTAAAACCTTAACTGCTTCTCAGCCATGACATTTCGGCTGTCCACTTGGTTTTCGGAATGTGGTCTCTGGTCCTACAAGGGAGCATTTGCAATCTTATGGGTTCGCTCTGTAACTTAGCTGAAGTATCTTAGTTCATTTTTAGCAATTTTGCTGTGTACTGTGACTAGGTTCATATTTGGTAGGTAGGGCACCCGTTTCTTTACAAAACGGATTAATGTGACGCTAAGTGTCTAATAAATGACAATATAAAATGTATGACATTTTGAATACACTTAGCAATGTTCCTTCAACCGGTTTCTTTGCTCTTTAAATTATCAAATATTCTCATAAACACTAATTAACATTGACAACATCGACCATTCCGATAACAAACGCAGTGTGTGTGTATATGTATGAGAGAGAGAGAGAGAGAGAGAGAGAGAGAGAGAGAGAGAGAGAGAGAGAGAGAGAGAGAGAGAGGAAACCTTTAAACAAGGTTCACAAACCTGGCCTAACATCCAACCAGAGGCTGTGTCTTAGATTTACCACAACTTTTCCTTTACAAGTTGTGATAAAAACTAACCAGATTTAAACTTTGGTCGCATTACTTACTGAAGAAGCGAAAATGACAGACGAAACAATCCCGTCTGAGTTACAAAGAAATGGAACGAGCTCGCTTCTATTTGTGGAGTTCAAAATATTTCATACAGAAAAATAAACAAATACACAAACATTAAAACAAAAGAAAAAAATAATGCAAATCTTAAAACTGAAATATGAAGCAAAAATGTAATTGGTATACGTTCCTGTGATTTCATAGATTGCAACCACACTGCAACAAAAACATGTCATGAACACGTCTGCAACTTATCGAATATATATCACAACAAGTTGAGGACAATAGCGGGTCACATGTAAAGAAAGAACCTTTGGCAACTGCTGGAAAATCGTAAGCACCACCGGTTAGAACTACCAAGTAAGTCGTTGGTTTGTATTCAACATGTTTGTGAAGCGTGCGCGGTATGTTACAGACTTGTATTTATGAGAATTTTACTGAAGAGTGGACTCCCCTTTAATCATACACAGTGATCTCATTGATGGTAAATCAGAAAGAAAACACATTTTTACTCCTTTATGTAATTTATGCTGGAGAAACGATAGCCTATAAGAAAATATAGTCACGTTCTCTAGAACCAGGCATAACAATTATTAGTTACTTTGTAATGCCTCAACAGGTATGCAAAAATTCCTCGAAAACAAAAGTGAAAATAAAAATTTATTAGAACTACACGACTTACTAACGTTATTCAAATAAACTTATTATAAGATCAATAAATACCATACATGAGAGTAACTGAGTTGCTAAAGTATTTTTGTAAATGACTCTACATGCGTCTACTTTGATTTTCTTCTGATAAAGTCACTAATTAATTATGCATAAATATGAAGCAAATCTGTTTCGTTCTAGGACGAACCATTTAAGTGCGGGGAATCCTGCAGCATTCGTAAAGACAGTGGAAAAGGTAACCATAAACATCGTGAACAGCCACTGTAATCACCACTACTCTGTGTTTAAGAGTAAAGGGAAGTACCAGTCCACATGTTTGATAATTTTCGTGCGTGTCCAGCCTAAATATTTCTCTCTCTCTCTCTCTCTCTCTCTCTCTCTCTCTCAAAGAACCTGCATTTGGGCAGCGACATAGCCATGATCCTTCAATTTTGTAGCAACTGTTCAGCCTTCCAAGGAGACTCATGGAAGCCGACTTTTAAAAGGCAACGTTTTATCGACAAAACTTAAAAAAGTAACTAACTTGATGAAGTCCTTCGCCCTTTGTTTTTAAAGCAACGAAACACTTGAAAGGCCCTGCTTTCCATGTATTTTATTACTTTCACCGATTTGGTGAGGAAAAAAATGGACGTTGAAGAGAATCGTTCTGTTAGATTCCGGAAGACCTGGGAAGTTATTTTATAGTTTTTCTTTCGTTTTTCTGTTAAGGTCTGTATGATTTTTTCCTTTTTACTTGTTAAATGGCTTTTTCATCCTTGAAATTGCTCTACCACGACCCGTTTTTATGACAAATCTCACTTTTGATAAGATACATAAGATGTAGACTACGAACACACTAACAGACAGAATATCTATGTGAATGAAATGAAGGTATAACTTGGTATCCCCACCCAACTCTTTCATTTAAACACACTGACAGAAAACAAGACGTAGTTAGCGACAATAGATTATTAGAAGGATGGGACCGGAATATAAAATTTAGACCAAAGGACAAACGCTGGAACCTATGAGATCATTCAACGCTGAAAGGGATATTGAGAGTAAAAACGCTTTAAAGGTGTAACAGGAGGATAACCTTGCAGTTGCACTATGAAACAACTGTTAGGAGAGAGTGGGAAGTAAGATGGTAGAAAGAGAAAATGAACCGAGGTACAGTAAAAGAAATGAAAGAGGTTGCAGCTAAGGGCCGAAAGGGCGCTGCAAAGAACCTCAAGTAGCCTACAGAACACCACGTGAGGTGCAATGGCGGCACTACCCTCCCTACGGAAAGTTTTTGAACTGGAATGAAGAAAAAGCGAGGGAAAGTCAAGTCTTTAGCTGATAATCCACAAGTCAGCTTTGCTAACAGGCACAGGATAATAAGAACACCTAGGCGCCTCAAGACGATAATTAAAAATCGAAGGAAAGTCTTGTCAAGTTTTGAAGATCTGCGTTTACATCATGATGCCTTTTAGAGCGAAAGCATCAAATAATAATAAAAAAATGACGGAGACAGTATCTCGTGAAAGCACGAGACCGTTTCCCTGGCTGTCTCTCAATAGCTCTCTACTCTAACTTCCATCAAAGTCTGGAACCCCAGAAGGTTTGTGGCGGTGTCCAGGTTTGAGAGAAAGCTTTCAGGGTCACCAGGCGCTTAGGATTGACAATACTTGGACGAGTTCTGCCTTATGGCTGGATGCGGTTCTAAAGAAAAAGTCTACTTTTTGTGATCTTTTACCTTTATTTTAACCCTGAAAACAAGTGTCCAGTAAAATAAATAAGTCGAAACATTTAACCCCATATTCCATCCCAGGTAAATCTGAGGAAATGAGGGTACTAAAACTGGACATCCGGGTGCATGCCACCTGAGGAGAGGACTTGCAAGTTTAATGATGACGTGACTTCAGACGAGCCACTTTAAAAATTAACGGAGTGCCACTCAGAGTTAATTGGGGCAGAAGGGATCCCACATTGTATTCATATGTATTTAGAAAGAGTAAGGCTTCATGGATGAGGAACCACGGTGTGCGCTTGTGTATCTAGTATTTTGGATGGCTCCTATGAGGCACGCTTAAGGAAACAACAGGGAAATGTTTACCTGATTATTTAAAATATTGGGATGCATTAAAAGCCTAATTTTAAGTCACTTTGGTAATAAAAATATAATATTTCATTTTTTCCTGCAAATAATGTCTCCTGGTCAGTGGATTCACTTCGTAGGTTAATTGATTTCAGCAATCAAATGAAATAATGAAGTAATGCTTCTTAAAGCGGTAAGAGCTAATAATTCACTAATATGAAAACAATTTCGCGATAAATGAAAGAAAAAATACAACCACTAATTGCCTGGATATGTACTTCCTTGCCCTCAAGAACTTACAGCTAAAAGTTTCCTTTAAAAACGCGTGCTTCCAAACAGAAACCTTTCTGTGCAAATGTCACCAAAGACAAAAATTACTCATTTCTGTCTCCTTGCAGAGGCGACGCTATTCGCGACACTGACGACCTCTTCTACATATCATGGGTCTGAGAAGGTTCATTCATGCACAGACATCCCCTCTCTCTCTCTCTCTCTCTCTCTCTCTCTCTCTCTCTCTCTCTCTCTCTCTATATATATATATATATATATATATATATATATATATATATATATATATATACTCTCGACGATCAAAAGACCTAGTGATTATATGTGATGATTTAATGATGATTTTATACGCATTGGATGGTTTAGTGCTAGAGGGGTGAAAATTTAAGACAAAATACACCAACTTGTAGGGTTTAAATGAACATCAGAAATTATAGAAATTTACGAGCATAATATGACAGAAAAACAATCCTCCCAGGGAGAATTCCAGTGATCTGTAAACACAAAACGAGATGAGACGACTCAACCAGAGAAAGGCGACGACGTTCATTAGGCGACAAAAGGAGAATAGAAGCACCTTTGTGGACTGAATTTTGATTTAATTTATAAAATTGAGTGCCGTCGCCTAGCACTGGGCAATTTTCAGCCGTTTACTTTGCTCGGCGCCGAAGAGGAGGTTGGAGTGGTTGGGCAAGCAAGATAGCGAGAATGGTGCTGAGATGAAGTGCAAAGGATCTACAAGTGGAAATGGGGAAAGCCCAGTTGCTCTGTGTAAGAATTAATAGTTTGAGATGCTGGTCAAAAGCGTCGAAGAAAGGAAGCGGAGGAGCTAAGTAAAGATAAAAATGGGTGCAGCTGGGAGTTGAAGGGACGCTGCAAACATCCTTCTTTAACGCCTACAGTGCATCACGGGAGGTGCACTGACTGCACTAGACCCCTTCGGGGCTACACCCTGGTGAAAGAAAAATACTGAAGTCTTGTGGGAATAAACTGCATAGTCATGATATGTAACAAGATTCTTTATGGGGAGAAAAAGATAAAGAAATCTCGTGAGATTAATCTTGTAATTGCTGGAAAGTTACTAGTTCCACTAGCAAGTGGTCCTCACTAATAGCGAATAGAGAGAGGCAGCCTATTCGCTAACTTCACTGAGTCTGCTGACCAGCTTTTGTTTAATTTCAGTGCCACACTCACCCCCGTTCAAGATCAGAAAATATTTGTGTTAAACGGCTGCCCACAAACCACTTGACTAAAGACTTCAACTTGTTATTAGCCATACTACGTTAAAACCTCTATTTTACCGCGGAATTCCCGGCGTTCATTAATTCTCGTTAAAAGGGAAAATCTAAACTCCAGAAATAGCAGCGAGTTCATTCCATTTCTTTGCAATCAGACGGGACTGCTTCATCTGTTCAGACTTTTTTTCTTTTTAGCTAGTTTTTTTAATAATGGGACCAAAGTTTAAAATGGGTTGGTTTCATTACAACTTGCAAATGGAAATTTAATAGTAACCTTCTCTCTCTCTCTCTCTCTCTCTCTCTCTCTCTCTCATACACACAGACACATTCCTGTCATATATACAGTATATATATATTTCAGAAAATATGGCTGCTACAATTTTAAAGGACACATATATGCATTTCATAGCTTCCAATGCTTTAAGATGTGATAAATAAATTTGAGTCAGATGGAAACTAGGGTCAGAGACTCAGGTAAAATCTTTGTATTCAGGCAAATAGTTTGATTCCTCAGCAATGTTGCCGGTCAGGTGATCTTCCAAGGTTATGTATATTCGTGAGTACGTGCGTTAATTTGATCTAGATTATGCTGCAATCTGCCCTAAAAGTGAGTTTGATCGTTCATTAACGTGATAGAACTGCAGTTGTTCAGACGTAGCTTTGGAGAGGATCCAGGCTTTGAATCGGCAGATATGTAGAGTTTGAAATCTCTGTTTTTAAGGAGAAAAATTGAACTTGTGATTTTTGAAGCATGATTTTCAATCATTATGAACTTTTGAACTGGTGGAGATTTAACATAACATTATACCTCTTTATAGTATTATTTTGTTATGTTACGTTTGCTACATCTTGGCTTAAGTGCATTTTACACTTTCCATTATTGTTTTGCATTTCATATATTTGGGAGTTTTCTATCATGTTTAATTCTTTTCTTGACAGATGTCTGTGGACAGTGGACTGGTTCGAATAACATGTGGTAGACTGTTTTTTTGAGGCTGACTTTAGTTATTGATTTGGGAGATGTGAGTTTGATATTTTCAGGTACATAGCCATAGTGAGACTTCTTTAATCGGAAGTGTTTGCAGTTTAGAGTTTAGTTATCTGACTCGATAATTCATTTATTATGCATTTTAATCTTTGCTTTGTTTTATCTTATTTCTTGTTGGGTTATTTGAATAATAAACCTATTTTTTGTAGAAACTATTGCGTTTCTTTTAAATAGTCCATTTAATTGCTTTGGTGAGAATGAGTGAGATTCGGGAGGGTGAACTTCGGAAAACGGTGAGAGAGAGAGAGAGAGGCGATACACGTGAGAGAGAGAGAGAGGGAGAGAGAGAGGGGGAGAAAAAGGATGCAAGTAAGTTATCGTGAGCGAACCTTCATACGCCTTTTCCTGAAGAATGATTGTTAGGATTACGTTACGTACACTTTCAAAAAGTGTTAATTCTGTTTTCTTGTAACAGAGTTAAATGGTGGCAGCGGTACCTTATGAATTTTAATGTCTTTAATGATGGCGAAAGAGGAGATTACTAATAGACTAATTGATAACGTTGATGCCCAAGGCATAGCTGACTTACCTACATGACGAGTCAGTGTTGAATGACTGAGTGGGTCGTGATTACGTGTGTACACGGGTGATTACGCACTAATACGGGGAATCTTTTTTTTCCGTCTCTATTCGAGTATTGGGAGTGGGGAGTTGTGAAATAGATCTGGATGATCTCTAGAGCAATTTTGGGGTTGACAAAATACCAAAATAAGTGTGAATAGTGGCGATTATATTAATTTGATGCAAAGTGATTAGTCAACAATAATCACGGTGTTGTTTGTTTGGCTCCTTCGAAAGGGTGACGCTACATGTTAGAAGTTGAGAGATAGGTGTCTAAGCCTTCTTGTTTCCTTAAATTGGTAAGCACCTATTCTCGGGAAGTTGCGCGAGAACTGCTTTCATTCTTCTTTAGAGGGGTACTTTTACCTTTCTTTAGTGTTCTTGGTTTCTTTTATGTTGTTACCAGCCAGGGCGTGTGATCACTCACAAAATGCCGGACGATGCAGCAAGCACATCCCAATCAGTTGTGGTGCATAAAGTGACGAGCGTTAGCGCGGGAATTAGTAATTTTAAAGGGTCAGTTGACGGAAAGCCAACCCAAAATATAGAAACTTTCATTGAGTCAGTGAACAATTATCTGGAATTCCAAGAGTAATTACAAATGGCGCTGAAGTTTAACAGAGGCTAAATCATTTCTGATTTAGATAAAGGAGATATTGGGAAACGAGCACGCAGTTTCGGGTTCAGAAGGTGTAAAATTCTGGAATGAACTGCAGAAATTTCACGAAAGCATTATGGCGGAGTTCAACGTGAATGCACAGTTCGGAATTTGCGAGAGTTTCAAAATAAAGAAGGTCAATGATTCACTAGTCACATACAGTGCGAATTTATTTGATGCAGAAGTTGAGTTAAAGAAATCTATAATAGGCTTCCATGGGTAACTGGAAATAATATCTCCTTAGATAATTTTGAAAGATTGTTACACTTTTGCTTGCCTTTTAACGTCAAACCTAGATGTAATTGTAGATAGTTTTGATAAGAGAATTGGATCAGATATAAACGAATCCTTTGTTTGCACAGATTAACAAAAATCTAGCAAAATGCCTGACACTGACAGTACTTTTGTACAGGAGGTGCAAGATGTCGGCTGCGGTTTCAAACCACAGAATAACGATAGGTCGCCGTGATTCGGGAAATGATGCAACAGCTAAGACATGTGCACGTAGAAAGTAGAATCAAGAAAATTCCAGAGAGATCAGTCACAACGACATGCTGTTTTAATTGTGATAAAATAGACATAGTAAATCAAATTGCAGAGTGAGATATTGTTCAGTTTGCAAATCTTCAGATCATGGATGGAGATTTTGCCCAGCCACAAAGAATAGAGATTATTCAGGGAAGTCACGGGGAGGTTTTTCTAGATATGACAGGAGAATTCCACATGATGCAAGTTCTAGATACACAAAGGAACAGCAGAATTTTCACAAGATAAGTTCGAAAACGGACACAGGATAATGACTAATCAGGTCTTAGAGTCACTAGAACCTAGGCCGATTGTACGTGGATTCTCTAATGGCAATGAAATTTATTTTCATTGATTCCTGGTAGTCTAGTTAACTTAGTAATGCTGACCTTTTCACTGAGGTTTCCAGAGTGCAACTAGTCCCTCTAGTGAGACAGTGTGTGATGTACAAGCGCAGAAAACTGAATATTTTAGGTCTGTCATTTCTTACGCTGTATCGGGCGGAAAGACAATAATAGAATCATTTTTGGTCATAGAAGGATTAGCCTTAGGTGAAATGGTTTTGTTAGACACCTTCTTGTATGCGACATAACAACAAATATCTACGGGAGTTCAGATTACAATAGGTGAGTCAGGTTGTTTTGTTCCATATATACACAGGGAAAAACTTGTGAGAAACTCTAAGACACAGTCTGAGACATGTAACACATTCATTAGAGAGGAAGATATTCCGCAAAGATCTTCAAAGGATTTTTGTTGAAGATATTGAATTGCAACCGCGAGTTCAAGCATTGGTTAAAGTGTCGCTTGAAAGAGAAAAAAGTTTTCAAGTGTAAGTGTTGTTGAGGGGAACCGAGAAATTCAAAGACGTTGTGAGTACGGTGTCAGTGAATGAAATTTCAGTCGCAGTACTTCAGTAGAATTAGTTAGCTATCAAGACTCAGTGAAAAAATATCACAAGGGTACTTATGTAATTGATTTTGAATAGTTTAATGAAGAGCATAAATTAGTGAGTTTTTGTGGAGACGGGAATATGTTTCCTAACGAGGAGCAATAGTTCCGAAGTTTGTGGTCTGGAATGAACACTTGGCTAAAGTTGATTATCCTGAGTATTCAGATAAAGTAGAGAAAGTGTTGAAAGAATATCTAGATATCATTGCTTTGAAGGGAGATAAATTAGGAGTTACAGATGTTTTAGAACATTCAATCCGCCTAGAAAAGGGTACCAATCCCATATATATTCCAGCATATCGAATTCCTTTTAAGATCAGAGAAGAAGTAGAAAAAGAAGTTCAGAGGTGGGAGTCGGAAGGCATTATTAGACCGTCCAATTCTCCGTTTAATTTTCCTTTGCTTGCAGTTCCTAAGAAAGACTGTAGTATCAGAGTTTGTGTAGATTTTCGTAAATTGAATGAAAACATGCCCAGATAGATATCCGGTAGCTTGTTTGCCTGATTTGTTTGTTGAGATCGGTGGCAAGAATATATATTCATCTATAGATCTTATGCAAGGGTTTTTACAGGTTCCCCTTTGTGAGAGTAGCCGTAAATATACAGCATTTTCGGTACCAAAGGGACATTATGAGTTTAATAGGATGCCTTTTGGATTACAAGGGTCCCCAATAACATTTACTAGACTGGTTAACACAGTACTTCATGGCTTGTTAGAAAGTCATTGTTTGTGTACATGGATGACATTCCTACATGCACAGATACGGATTGAAGAACATCTAAAGGTGTTAAAAGAAGTCCTGCTGACATGGTTTGCTGTTAAAGGTCAAACACAAATGAGTTTCTGAAGAGAAAAATTGTCTATTTAGGGATATGTTATCTCTAAAGAGGAGTTAGAGTGAATGATGAGAAAGTTAGTTATTGTGAATTTTCCAGTTCCCAAAACCAGGAACAGATTCGTTCGCTCCTAGTATGTCGGGTTTCTTTCGCCGCTTTGTGCGGAATTTTTCACAATAGCGCGCCCCATTGACAGATTTGTTACGAGAAGACGTTGTTTGTTTGGGGGGGTGATAGTCAACAATTAGCTTCTTTATAGCTTAAGAACGCTTTTGGTGAACCTTGCACCAGTTTTGAAGTTTCCAGATTTTAGCCAACCATTCACTCCAGTGACTGGACATGAGTCAGGAAGGTATAGGTGCGTGCTTTGATGCAGAAATTCTGAAGGAAATTACACCCAATTGCTTTTTATAGCAGAAAGTTCAAAACGCGTGGTAGTAACGAAAGGCTGATGTCAGTTGTGGACAAGGAGGCTTTTGCAGTCGTCTCTAGCCTTGTTCATTTTAAGATGTTGTTGTTGGGAAATAAAGTTGAGATTTTTACAGATCATCAACCGTTGTTAGAGCTTTTTAATAAGCCAAATTTGTCGCCTAACATTGAGAGATTTTGATGCAAACCTCAAATACATTGAAGGTAAGCATAATGTAGTTGCAGATGCATTGAGCAGATACTTTCCGATCGAGGATGAGGAACACACACCGAATCCTGTGTGAGAAGAGAGTAAATATTTGGTGTCTAATGTCTCTGATATTAGTAGTTCTGAGAGATCGCATGTAGAGATATACACGTTCCTACAGTGCATACTTCGGGAGAAATAGTGAGTCGGCAGTCTCGGAGAGATTGTTATTCGTGGATAGTGAGAGAACGCTGTGTGTTATATTACGGTGAAAATGTCACTTGGGGACATAGGCTTGCTCGAACAAAAGCAAGATGAAGATAAATTGTTGTCAGATGCTAAGGCATTTCTTACGTGGAGTTTCACCAAGAAAGGGTATAAGTTGCCTTTTCTGGTCTAGAGTTGAGAATAATTTCTATTGGTGAGGAAAGTTAAGTATAACTTTGCGGAAGTACTTCGAAGCATGGGTGAGATTACACAAATCACAAAGCAGAGAGTCTAGTACCACAAGTCTAGACATTGTACATTGTAAATTTGGTTCTCCTCACTTAGGTGTGGACAAGACGTATGAAAACGTCAGGTCAAAGTTCTTTTGGAAAAATATGTTTTCCGTAGTAGAAGCCTTTGTGAAGAAGTGCGCTATTTTCAATGCGACAGCCAGCGACGACAGTGTCGTGTGTCGTTTGGGTTCATCCCATACCACAGGCCGTTTCAGAGAGTGCATATGGATATTCTGGGTAACTTTCAGAGTCCGCTATGGTTATAGACATTTGGTTAGTAGTTGTTGATGTTAATTCGCTTTGTCGAGATTTTCCCACTGAAGTACAAATCAGCTGAGTAGTTGCTATAGCGTTCTTTAAGGGGATAATTTGTCGATATGGTGTTCCTGGAGTGTCTGATCACAGACAATGGTAGGAGTTTATTAATAAGACTTTAGATGGTCTTGCTAATTTTGTTGGGAATAAAGAAAGTATCTATAATCCCAGATAGACCTGAAGCTAATGGGTTGTGTGAGGGCGAACGAAAAGTAATCAAGCTTGGCGCATGACGGTGGTGGTTCATACACATTGGGACAGATCGTTGATGAAGTGCGATATAGTATCAATACTGGTTATGTTGAATGACACAATTAAGATATCTCCAGCAGAAGCCGGTATGGGTACAAGTTGAAAGGACCTTTGATTTGTTAACAGAGCGAGTTCAAGGTGATGTTACGTCACTTCGTTGATAAATAAAAGGAGAAAGATTTTGTAATGGAGTCAGTAAAGAGCTTGAACTTAGTTCGCACGGTAGAGAAAGTAACGCGAAATCGAGGGAGTAGCTTTTTCGATGGGTGATAGAGTGTTTACAAAGTGAATGTTCGGAATGATCTGAATTATACCGTTCGAACGCATGGACCTTTTGAGATTGCAGAGATCAAAAGAGGAATAGATTTGGTTAAAGATGTAACACTGGAGGACGAAATTGACCCATATTTGAAGTTAAAGAAAGTTGGGATGTAATGAACGTTTGTATATAGTTAGAGGGATAAATGGGTTAAAGTTTGTATATATATGATATTTTTTTTTTTGTCTCTTGTTCATTTTGATGTTGAAGTTCTTAATCATTTGTTTTCGAATGATTTTGGGAATTGAGACGAGCTAATTTCATACGAGATTTGACCCGTGTGTTAGTGTGTTATTGTGTTACAATGTGTTTTATCATCTGACGCAACATGTGTGTTGTTTAGGATTTTTTTTTGGGGAGGTACTTAGTATATCGGACCGAACAAGTCTGATCTTTTTTCGGGTTGGGAGATCGTATTTGAGTATTTGGATTTTTTTTTTTTTTTTTTAAATGAAGGGAGCTGTATTGTGAGTGGTTGTAATTGTTAAGATCGTGGGAGCGATTGCCATTACGTCAATTGCTATTTTGTTGAGAATTAGTTAGGTGTTGCGAAATATTTGCTAACCGGAGTAGAATTTTCATGTCTTTTACGAGATATGATACCTTTTAGTGTTTGGATAGAATTTTTTTTATGAGTGAGTTCCATAGAGTTGTGGTGTGCTTAATAGTGAGTTGACTGTGATTGTTCTGAGATACACACTTGGAATTAGTTCACATTGTGAGTGTTTGACTTTTGCATTAGTAGTTTTGTGTGGTTCAGTAACATGAACCTTTGTTATTAGACCCGAGTGCTTTGAGACTCAGTGAGTGACATGGGATGAATTATGAGACCATGTTCATTTTGGGAGATCAATATCACACTGAGTTGATTATAAGACAAAAGCTGTACTTAGTAGAGAGAAGTGTGTGTGTGACAGTAGTATTTTTCAGTTGCGAGTTGTATCTGTGGGTGGTTGTGAATTATCATTAGTTCATAGACAGACTCCGACAGAATGTGACTTTAGACAGTTCCTGCGAGATTACCACATCGAGTCCACCAGCACTCTTCCTGCTGTGTTTTGCAAGGAGTATGCAGTTACAATGATGTGCCAGAACAACAAGTCGACGTCATTCGTTCTTCAAGGATCCAAGCTGTTTGATGCTGCATGCCGCAGATGTCTACGGACTTTCTGCATTTCAGCCGCGTTGTATTCAACAGTTCTGAGAAGATAATTATGCTGGCCATAATGCACACCCAGCATTTGGTAGTGGAGGTACCTACAACCAAGGTGCCAATAACTGTTCCACCGTTGGTAAATATTACTGGAGATTCCGTGATGTTCCAGTATCAGGAATATATTATATTGACAATTTTAATTGTCTTAATAGCTATTTTACTGATAATTCTTCGGTGGGGGGTAGTGTGCTTATTCGTGTTTGTAAGATTACATGTAAAGGCCTCAAGTACTCAACCCCAGTGACTTGAAGTGCGCCATGAGAGCAGTCCTTAAAGCTGCAGTGCAGAAACATTGCTAATTGAGCATATTCTATCTGTTATGTTTTTATACATATGCTTTTGTTTTAGTTTGTCGTTAAGGAGAGCGAGACGCTCTTATGTGGTGGCCGAGCCCATCTAACACTCAATAACTAATTATGGATATTAATATTCTGCATAAGAACATGCTCTCATATTTACCGCTCAAATAGGTTTACTTTCGGTATACAATATTCATATTAGCAAACAGAATAGGATTAGATCCGCCTATATGAATGACCAGCCTTTAATACAACCATTTGCTTTTCGAATTAACAGCAATATAAGAATCATTACCGAACTAAGATTTAAGCAAGCTTTGAATGACTTTAATTCTCTAAATCAAGAACCAATAATTTGGAAATCCCCATACCCAGTGATTGCCAATTTGCATTTTGAATGTCATAGTCAGATCGTAAATCAGAGAATAATCAGTTTTACTTTGTTTGTAATCTGGACGGATTGCTTATAATAACCTTGGTTTTAATCAGTAGTATTCTGTGGCGGCAGCTTTTATAAGACCTATTTTGAATTAATGTAATTCTTTTGGACATTTATGAGGCCATGTGTGTTTTGTACAAAAAATATATACCTAAACAACAAACGTCTATTGTAATTCACTTTTCACATAGTTCAAACGTAAACTCTTGTTTTCATTGCCTTTAGCGTATTAAAAGAGATTATACAAATGATTTTAATGATTCATTCATTACCATTAAGTGCTGAACGATTTTTATCATTTCCGTTAATGCACTATCACAAAAAATAAATCCTGTCATTTCCAAATCTCTTCTGTCAAAATGAATCTTTTCATCCCACCCAACTCTGCAAATGGCTCAGATGACATAAGTGGACACTTTGTCTTTGTCTTTGTCTGGGTGTGCCTCTGTGGTATAAAAAAAATGTTGACTCCAAGAGTGGATATTTGGACACAGATAAACATGTGCACCTGGGTGTAGTAAAGATAAGTATCAGAGTGGAGCATGGCATGCTATTTTTGTTTATGAATTATGAATCATATGAAGAAATGTAGTTATAATAGACCATCTTAAAAACAGCTCTTGGTACATCCTTCATAAATCGCCTAAGTTCCCAGAAAGAAACAAAACGCACAGTTGGAAAACAGTGATGTCATTCAACCGTGAGAACAGAACATTTTGAAGCTTGGAACTTCTGAGCCTTACTCAGCTGTAATTTTAATTCCGACGGTTGTAGTACATTACAAATGTACTACAATGTGGATATTTTTCCGTAATAATAATAATAATAATAATAATAATAATAATAATAATAATAATAATAATAATAATAATAATAATAATAATACATAGGTTCTACATAGTAGAGCATGTAACATATGACATTTAGAAGATTTAATTGTCAAAAGCCCTGGCTTTTTCTTTCGTCTCCCAAGATTACTGAATTATTTGCTTCATTGTTAACTTTTTACCTAATATATCACTTTAAACAGTGAAGTTTTACACATTTACATTTATCTTGTTTGTTTTAATATGTATTAGCTACGAAAATTAACTGTTCTGCAAGGAAAAAATTACCCTTAGTCTTTGCAATCGGCCTTAATTGCCACAATTTTAACTCGAGCTTCGGCTTCAGAGTCGACAGGTAATTCAGGAATGGTGTCCTATACCATTCCACTGCACGACACCTGTCTGAATGAACAGCCATCAGCAACCATAATAAACCATTAGGTGAAATACGAACTCAGTGGAAGACGAAGAAGTGCTGAGAAAGTGCATCAATACCAATACGATTTCCTGACCTAGGGAAGGGAGGAAAAGTCAATTTGACATTCTGAAATCCCGGAAATACCAATCTCATCTGCTTAGAAAATAAAACAGTTATTAGGATATAACTTTGGTTTACTCGGTTGCAATTTTTGGTGACAACGAGAACCACTTTATTTGATGGAATTCAGAAAGACACTGTACGAAGGTTTACCCAAATGAATATGGTTCTTTTAATTAGATGAAATGATCTTCCAGAGTCAGAACATTTGCTATGCATGGCCGATGGGCCGAGCAATGACGACTGTTAGTACTATGTGGCTTCTTGTAATATGCCTTCCCTTACATTCCATTTCCTTGGACTTCATACCCTTGTCAATGTTAGGAACAATCGTTTGCCGATTGTTCCTTAGTGTTGTTTTTCTTTCTGGCGAGCTGTCGTCTGTTGGATGGCGTCAGACTTCGTCCAGTCAGGTTCGTAACAGCAACAAGTCAGGTTCGTAGCAGCAACGAGTCAGGTTGAGGGGCAGCAACGAGCCAGTTGGGGGTAGCAGCAGCAGGTATCGGTACCTGAGAGTCAGGTCCTGGCAGCAGAGCAGAGCAACGGAGAGTTTCTTGAAGGACGAGATGGTTGCCGTGTCGGCTCTCATGGTCGTCGTAACTGGAGGAGGACGTCAGTACGTTTCTTGAAGGACGAGATGGTTGCCGTGTCGGCTCTCATGGTCGTCGTAACTGGAGGAGGACGTCAGTACGTTTCTTGAAGGACGAGATGGTTGCCGTGTCGGCTCTGTCGTGGTCGTCAGTACTGGAGGACGTCAGCACTGTGCGTGAGACATGATGGTTGTTGTTTCGACTCTGTCGAGTTGTCCTGCAGTGTTTCTTTGATCTGCCAGTTTATGTATTTAGTTCTACTGCCTGGGTATTGTTTATATTTTGAATGGCTTATTAATTTGCTTTCATAATGTTTACTGTTTTGGTTTTATATGAGATTTTCCTGACTCTGTTTTAATGCCTATTGCGTTGGTCATTTGTAATGTCTGTTGAGCTGCTCATCCTTATGATGCTTTGGTCATTTATGATATGTTCATTTATGTACTGACTTAATTTATTTTATTGCTTTGATCATTTATTGTTCTGAATTTATGTAATGTAATTATTGTGCTAGTCACTTGTGTGTGCTGCTAATGTTTTATTATGTTTTGACTCATTTATGTTTACTGACCAGTTAATTGTTGCTGCTCCTTTAAAGTGATTAATTCACTTGTAATTATATCCATTTAATTGTTTATTCTAAATTGAACCAATTGACGCACTGTAAATACTGTGTTACTGTAAATAACTTTTGTAAATAAATTAAGTTTAAGGTCACCTTTTTGTATTTGTTCTGCTCCTCCCTCCTTTGTTTGTCACCTCGTCAGTCATTACAGCCCAATTGCTTGTTTCGTTTTTAGAACCTGTCGACCTCCGAAGAGGAGGCGAGATCGTAATATCAATAAATGAAATAATAGCAAGAGCTTTTACTTGTGAAATACCACCATTCAAAATAAATCACCAAGAGAGGATTATGGAGATTAAACGCCACTAAAGCGAAACATCAACAAAATGACAGTTAACTGTTGAGAGTGGACAGTCTTCAATTCTGACGAGAGATATTTAGCGTTTTTTTCTACTTTTGTATAATGGTGTACTTTAGTATGTACTATTTTTAAAATTTTAGATTTTAATTGAAACCAAGACGCCGAACACAATTTAAAAATATGGAAATGAGCTGATGGAAAAAATTATGGGAAATAAGCTGATGGAAGAAAATTACGACAAAAACAATAAACTGCTGAGCCAAGACAGAGCCCCAAGAACAGTTGAATTACACAGCTTCAGGAAACGGAGGCGCTGCCACTCAACCTGACCAGTAATCTCTTGGTCTTCCTCTGCTTCCGAATATTCCACTCATTCCTCCTCTTCAATAATCTTCAGCGTATCTAAATAATAACGCGTGTCTATTATATATTTCAACATTACAACCCTCCGTATTTATCAGTTTTTAGTTTAAAACAATTTTACTTCAAATTACTTTACCTTTACTTCATACACATTCCACATCCGTACTTCTTTTCTATAAAAGAGAGTGGGCTCCCAACATGATCCTTTTCACAATCAAACTTTTGCTTCCTTGACATTTATTTTCACTCTATGATTCAACGTTCAACATCATACTTTACTAATCCCTTCCTTCTGTTCTCCTCAACCTTACTAACATTCATTATTCTTAATTCTTGGCTTCCTTTTCCTTCGCAATATTATATATACTAAAGTCGCTTCAGAAACGACTTTTGCAGTTCTGTGTCTGCTATTATATAAAGATACCATACTAAAGCATCAATTACAAACAGAATTAACGATGAAGATGTATCATCCTGTACAGCACTCTGTGCTCTGAATAATTATGAGAAAATTTCAGCACTTTCAAACCGGTTCAGGAATATTTCCTACAAACGTTGTCTACAGATATGCAATTTATCCAAACAAGCGACACTTCAATGACAATAATTTAACTCAGAATTCCAGGCTGTTACAGTTTTACCACATATGCTGCAATTATCACTAAAAAAGAAACGAAATACTGAAATGATGGAATCCACCACTTTACTCAGGCTTCAACTCACGATGAAAAACTATTTTCATCTGAATGGAATACATATTTGTGGCCGGGTTGGGGTTGGAAATTCACTTAATAGCGATTTCTTGTATGAAGCCAACTAAAAAGAAATCTGGAAAAAGGGGAGAAAGTAATGAGGGCCCTGTGTGGGATTTATGCTACAAAATCACCAGCATTCGAGAGATTAAAAATATGGCTGCGGTTCTTGGCTGAAAATGGAGTGGGCTTTTGTTTAAAACTGATAATAGAGGAATAACTACAAAGGGCTTCTCTCTCTCTTTTCTCTCTGCGTGTGTCACACACACACACAAAACAAAATTTATTAGAAGCATATTACACAAGGAAACAAAACCCAGCCAAATTAGGACAAAAGCAATGTAATCTCTCTCTCTCTCTCTCTCTCTCTCTCTCTCTCTCTCTCTCTCTCTCTCTCTCTCTCTCTCTTTCAACCTGTAGAAATGCGGATATCCCAACGAAAAATCTTTAATCTTTAACCTCATTTATATCAAAAATATCTAATGCTCAAGTACGACTTTCAAAAGATGATATACTCATTGAAGCGATAAAATCGTCTTCATAATTCTTTACCTACAAATGCTAAAATGTTGAAGGCAGTAGTCAAACAATCAAAGGGCCTTCATAAATAAAGCCGAACGCCGTCCACCTTTTACGGACATTTTTTTTCAATCAACTCTCAGAAGAATCAGAAAAGATTAGAAAGGCTTTCTAAGAAAGGAATGTTAACAATCAAAATGATGATAACGTTGACGAGCCAAAATTATAGAGGCCATGATTGGTGTCAGATTGGTCACATTTCTTATTATTAAATTAAAATGGTGATTTATGAAACAAACCACCAGAACACTAACGTATGAAGCGTACCTCAAAAAAAAGAAAATAACGAAACAGAGAACAACAAACAAATACAAAAATAATGATTCCGATGTTATTTGACATATTCATGGGTCTGCGGAAGCCTTGAGCGTCAAGAAAAGACGTTTTGAAAAGGAAGTTGAAATGTGGCAGTAAAAGGCAGATTGGATCTCAGGGAATTTTCATGAGATCTTCGTCTTTCATCTCTTCCTTTTCCTATCACAGGACCTCCCATGATCTTTCATTTATGCCTTTTGTCTCAGGACCCCTGAAATGTCTGTTTGGAGGACCATTCAGCTTTGGCCCCCTTTATGATAAAATTCCCGATTTTAAAGCTCTTTCTGCTTCAAGGATACAAAATACGACGATGAATAAACGTCTCTCTCTCTCTCTCTCTCTCTCTCTCTCTCTCTCTCTCTCTCTCTCTCTCCCTTTTGATTTTTACTTTGATTATTCTTCTCTTTACTCCTGTTTTTCCTACTCCATTTTCCCTGCTGTAAATTTATTCCTATTTCTGAATGTCTAGAATTTCTCCAGTTTCTGTGCCGTGCCCAGATGCAGTTACAATTACACAATATCTGATTTTTCACCTCGCGCGAAATTTTAGACACCAATTTCGAAACGGTGGTCAGCGGAAGATGGTGGGTATACTGAATCATTTTGAAAGGTGGTCCTTGAATATAGTGGATGTATTGAATCCTACCTGCTGTAAGATACGGCAGGACAATAACTTATTCTTTTTCGTTTTATGGTGGAAACCAAAGCAAAAAAGTTAAGAAAAGTCACTTGGAACATTTAGGACAAAAACCGAGAAGCGGAACTGTACCTGCGGAGAATTTATATTTTGGTGGGTCCAGGAAAAAATCTGAATTCATTAATGCTACGCTCGTGTTAACCAGAGAGCTGGAATTCAATTTTTTCTTTCTGCGCTGCTGATGGATAAATTCGAAACACAAACTAGAAGGTAACTTTGCAGCATTTTTGTAAAATATGGTGACTTTTCTACACCTACAACCAGTGCATCGAAAGAATAAAGCTGTGTGGCATGCGCACACGTGTATGAGCTACATGCTCTAGACCTGTTCAGCACTTGACGATCTCCCACCAAAAAAAAAAATTAAATCCAGATTGTCGAAATTAATCATGACCTTTGGAAAATGAATGTCAAAAATTCTAACATCTTGCGTTTTTCTGAGCATTCATAAAGCTGTCACAGTTATATTTAAAATACAAAAATCACGATCACTGACTATGTACAAACTCTCTCTGCCTGTGGTTTCCTGCTCTCAACAGAATGACCTTTGAGTCTTCTACTAACCCACAGACTGACATCATATTCCCCGCAAATTTCCTCTTGTATCCGCGCAGTTCCAATAAGCATTAGACCAATGTGGGTGTGGGCGAACTTCCTCTTTCAGGGCATAAGTCTGCAACAGTGTCATGTATAATATTAGACTTCTATTGTTATGTAACTTTATTATGAAAATTATAAACTTTGAGATGATGATGATGGTTGTAGCAGCAATACTTTTGCAGTAGTCAAGAGTTCGGTTCTTTGAAGATATATGTCCGTTATTCTTGTTCTAGAGAGAGAGAGAGAGAGAATATATATTATAACTGGAATCTTGAATATATTCTTTCTGAATTTTACTGTTCTGTCCTTATCAACAAATCTTAGTATTCACATTTATACTTCAAAGTACTAGCAGATTCGAATCACGTTTTTCAAGGCGCTTTTTCCCAGGTACTTTTCCCATTCCATTATTATTGATAAAAAAAAAGAAACACGTTTGGCATCGAGCATCCAATCTCGGGTCTGTAGAATAATTTACTAACTCAACTGAGATTGCATAAGGACAGGTTTACTTTCTATGTTTGTTCTACTTGCTCTGGGCGGTTTTTCATTTACTCCTTTATCTCCCTGCATTACAACATAATCCTTCTGATGTTAACATCTTTATTTTCGTTATTTCAAACTTCTCTCTCACTTTCCTCACACACCTTATTCATCCTCTTTCATACTCTACATGATTATTTCTTCTCTCCTTCACCTGCTTTTCATATGTTGTTTTCCTTCAAGCTAAACCTCTTCTCTCATTGTGCAATCTCTGACTTCTGTTGTTCTTCTTCCCATTTTGCCTTTTACCCCAAAAAAGACTCACTTTGACCTTTGGCCCCTGTCCAGAATATCCGACATGTCACCATTCTTTCGGGTAGGGTGGTAGTGCTGTCAGTGCACCTCTAGTAGTACATTTTGGGCATTACTATGGGTGTCTGCAGAGCCCCTTTCGGCCCCTCCTTCCTTTCAGCCTTTACTTTCCTCCCTCCAGCTTCATTTGTTCAATCTTCACGTCCAACTTCTCTGCTACTACTTCTTAGTGCAACTGTGAGTTTTTCTCGAATTTAACCTTTAGATCCTTGTGCTGCATCTAATTTGTTACTAATGCCCTCTCTATCTTGCTGTCCAACCACTCCAACTCCGTGTGGGCTTACTTTAGCTTCAGTGTTTAATGCGCCTAGTATCTCATCTCTCCTCCATTTCCGTATATGCTTTTTTTAAAGTTATGAAATTCACTTTTTCTGCCCCAGTCAGTTTACCACACAGCCAGTCCTGACATGAAAACACTGATACTTTCTCATCTGTTCTTAATTACTGGCTTCACTCAGACGCCCCAACATGACATCTTGTCAGTCTAATTAATCTCATTTAATTTTTTAGGGCAATAAAAAACTGCATAACCTGTGAAGTTCACCAAAATGGGTTTTTAAGATTTTAGGCGAATTTTAAAAAACCCAAAATACAAGTGAGACCCACTGATTTTTATTCTGAGTCCCTGAACGTATGCTTTTGAGCAGGAAATTCGTATTTTCTAACATTTTCATGCAATTCTCTTCATATTCTTGCAAGGATATAATTCTATTTGTTTCTATAATCACAATAGAAAAACCATAAAAGATATAAGAAATAACTTGTCCCCATGTTACAGGAATCATGTTGCAACTGCAAAGCACCATCAGTACTGCAACATAATATTTTATTACAGTTATTAATTACTTTGTGTATGCTAATTTTCCTTATTACTTTGACCTGGAAACGTTAAAATCTAGCTTTGCAAATCATCAACGTGAGTGCTGAACGATAATATTTGTTTTTGCTTTGTTATCTATTGCTGTTTACGTATGTAGGCTATATGATAATTTTCGGGATGAACTATTTCTTTCCATGTTCTTATTCTTATAATAATAATAATAATAATAATAATAATAATAATAATAATAATAATAATAATAATAATAATAATAATAATAATAAAAGAAATGTACTACATATAATGGATTGGTATCATTCCTTACTTTTTGGCAGTTATTATCATAATTCTTCTTCTTCTTCTTAATAAAAAATAATGATATTATTTGTATTACTATTATTACTATTAACGTTATCATTATTCCAAGTTGATAATACACAAAAAATTCGTTGTTTTATTTTGACGTTTGACTTTTCCGAAAAATAACAGAGCTGAACAAATATAAAATTCTAGGTAAAGTTTAATTTCATTGATTATTAACTATTCATACTACAAACAAGTATTCATTCCTCAAAAAAATTGATTATTTTATTGTTAGATGTTTGTCGTATATCATAAAAGCAAACTATTTAGTCATCTATTAGGTTCCGCGATGAGAGCTAAAAATTGTATATTCTCACCTTCCTTTTTTCCAAATCCTAACGAATTTTGGGTAAAGCCTCTACAAACTAATTCATTTTATCATACAAGACAGAATTATTGAGTGAATTTCTAGCTAGTCTTCATAAAGAACTCGGTTTCTTTCATGAAATGACGAATGTTTCATCTGGAAAATCAACTTTCGTGTTGTTAATATGGAAAATCAACTGCCAAACCCTAAATACATAAAGAAAATTAACATTAACAGAGAGAGAGAGAGAGATTCCAGGAAGAGAGAGAGAGATTTAGGAAGCCAGGCAATTTTACTTGATATGAATCAAGTTCCTTTACAAGACCAGTAACCTTACCCCTAAGAATGGAAACTGTCTCATCTGCTCATTTACATTGAGAAAAAGACTATCAAGACAGTTGTGCTTGCTCTCTCTCTCTCTCTCTCTCTCTCTCTCTCTCTCTCTCTCTCTCTCTCATTGATATGGAGGTCGACTTCTCTCGCACATAGGAATCAATCCGAATTATGCCTCAGAACTGATAAAGTATTTACTCGGCCTAGATTTGAAAAAATCCGAAAAAGAATAAAACATAGGCCCAGTCTAACATACTAACATAGAACAAACTTCAACATGATCATTCTTCATTAAAAATAAATCTATTTATTCATATATTCATATTTCGAAAACCAAGAAACATTTTTAAACTAGGAGTTCAACTCAATACCTCCAATCCAAAAACAATTTGAGGTAGCGATGAAAAAGTGCAAGGTGGTAGGTATGCATGAACACGGTAAATAATATTGGTATTAATGTTAGAGACAAGGGTGGTATTTTCCTAATTTAGCAAAAGTGGAAGCACGTAACCCATTAATAAATATTCTGGGAATCTCAAATGTTTTCAGTAACTGAAAACAATTACAACACCAGTTCTGATGGTTTCAACCCGTAAAAAAGTGAATAAAATTCCTATGCTCCAAAGATTCAAGATAATTAAACCAGCCATTAGTACAACTCGTAGATGGCTAATAACATAAGGAGTGAATAATTCCCTCAATGTAGAGCTCTCAAACCGAAATAAAGTATTACAAGCTTCATATCTTCCAGCACTCCGATTTGTATTGTCATATTAACACTTCATTAAGTCCCTACACACAAAAAAAAAATAGAGAGCAGGATCTAATTTCACTGAAACTTAAGCCATTAAATCAAAAGGGCATTCGCTCAAACAAAAGATTCTGGAAGAGAGAGAGAGAGAGAGAGAGAGAGAGAGAGAGAGAGAGAGAGAGAGACTATGAAGTCAGGCTAAAGAGGCTTCGGAAACAAATTCAATTAAGATGAAACTTTAAAACTATTTCTGTTGCTACTTTTATTTCGTGCAAGAAACGAGTAATATTTGTCGACATAAAAAGCAGCGCTCATTTTTCCTTTGATTATTTTCTCTTCTTCACGAGAAATTTGCTTCTACTCCTCCGAGGCTTCTGCTTTTTGTGATAAGCTGTAATCCATTTTCTTTCTATTATTATTCCATTTCTTTCATTAAGGTTTTCTCTCCCATTCACTGTTTCATGTTTGGTTCTTAAAATTCTAAGTAACGTATAACTAGATCTGAACAATTTTACGCAGTATAATTTAATTCTTTGTATACTGTGGCTTTCATCCCTACATTTGACTGTTTTCTGATTTATTAATAAAGAAAATGTCATCTTGGGAATAATGACCTTGTCAGGATGTAAGTTTCAGAGTTATTTGTGTAATAATTTGATGCCGTTTACGGATATTAGATATTTCACCAAAGCATTAGACGAGTGGAAAATATTGATCAAAAACTCATAGTAAAATTAATTCCTGTACTTATGATAACTGATTGTTATTACGAAGAAAGGGCGTAACGGTCAAATAAATCTCTCGATACTTTTGTTTGTTGTCAATATGCAATAAATAAAAAATAATGTATATCTTGAATTGACGGAGATAAAGTGATAATTCTATTTGAAGGGTTTTAGTCATACAAACACAATTAGAAAGGAAAGAAATGATAATTTCTGATGATTTCATAGGTAATAGGTAATGAATCCTTTGCTGCAAATGCGCAGTGTATCAAAATGAAGGTAGGCCTTCTGTTGACAGCAAAATGAGGTTACGAATGTCTGCTCTCACATTGAAGCGACACCTGCACCCGAACAGAATCTGACTTCAAGGGTACAGACATTTCAGAAGCCCTTCAGAGCAATTTCTTGTAATTAAAGCAACTAAAAAGGAAAACAAAAAGAGGTGCTTTCAAGTTTAGACATTTGTCCGGGATCTGTGCCTCTAATATCCACGTCAGGCATATTTCTTGTCATTAGAGTTTTCTGCACAAAGGAAGTGTCAGTAATCACAGCCTCAGAAGGAGGAGTACGAATTCTTCTTCTCTTTCTCACGTACGGTCACACACATTCACATACGCCAACACACACACATTTTACATGCACACATTCTCGCTCACAATATAGACACCTGGAAAGTGCTAGTCACAAGAAACGTGCTATAAGAATGCAAAGTAACGGTACGATTCTCTCTCTCTCTCTCTCTCTCTCTCTCTCTCTCTCTCTCTCTCTTGTCGGCTATTTATCTTCAACCCTGACTGTGGAAATCCCAGTGGAAACATGGTTTAATGTCTTTTTAAAGAGAGAAATCTCTAAAGCATGGCGTTTTTTCCATAACTTATTTTCCTAATCTACTACAAAGATTAAAATGTTCAAAAGCCAGCAGAAAAAAAACAAGTAAAAAATGCGCCGAAGTTTCTTCGGCGCAATTTGGTTTTCTGGATAGCGTATAATACTGTATACAAACTTTCAGCCACGGTCCGGTGGTGGCCTGTTTTATTGGTATATATTATGGCTAACTTTAACTTTAAATAAACAAAAAACAATACTGAGGGTAGAGGGCTTCAGTTTGGTATGTTTGATGATTGAGGGTGGATGATTAACGTACAAATTTATGATAGCCCTCTAGCCTTGGTAGTTTTTAAGATTTGGGGGCAGACTGAAAAAATTGCGGAAGAACAGACAAAGCCGGCGCAATAGTTTTCTTTTAGAGGAAAACTAAGAAGCATAAGTTGTTCAACGATGAAAAAAAGGACAACCAACGATTTAATTCACGGTCAGAAAGGGATGAATTAAGGAAGACACAGGTACACATATACGCACGGACAAATATAAATAAATAAATAAATAAATACATATATATATATATAGGTGTATATATATATATATATATATATATATATATATATATATATATATATATACACACATATACATATATACATATATATACACATATATGTATATGTGTATATAAGCACACACACAATTGTATTTATATGTGAGTGCACACACAAACAAAAAGCTATGAATACACTAAAAGCCGTCAAACTCATTATTCAGGAATAAAATTTTATGTAGAAACCTTCCTTCATCAGCCTCTTCATTTCCTCTCACGTGAAAATAAAAGGAGTGGTACCAAGACTTTCAATTTTTATTCCAAGGTCATCTTCAGGGTATCCTCAAGATGACTTTGGAATAAAAGTTGAAAGTCTTACTACTTCCCTCTTTTATTTTCACGTGAGGACTTGTTATATACTTCCTCCACGGGACCACTGTGTGAATACAAGATTTCCCCTCACAGAAGAATCACCCACCCAACATATACTGCAACATTACCCTCTGTCTGGCACTCACTCTGAATATAAAGGACCCTCTGTTTCAACACCTCCTCTACTCTCTCCAAGCACTTTCTTGCGACCCTTCAGCCTGCATTTCAGGTCACTGGCTTCTGTTCACCAGAAAGGCGAAGCGTAACGTTTTTCCCTCCTGCCTTCCAGTGAAATGCTGAAGTGAGCTGGCTAAGTTCATTGAACTCGGTCATAATTAGTTGGCCTACTATGAACTCTATTCTCTTTTAAACGATTAAGATCCATATTTTATAGTATTTCTTCAATAACTCTTCCAAATATTCACTGTATCAATGCAAAACAGAACTCTCTTAAGGCATCATCTTTCTATTTCCATCTTTTTGTCAGGATCCAGCTGCTAATTAATCTTTGTCCAGGTATTTCTTCCTTTGTCCCTCATAAACACTCATTGAGATCTGCTTATATTTCTTCTTTATAAAACAATACTTTTCTCTCATTCTGCTCTCACTAACTTGCTCTTCCTCTCGCAGACGTCTGCACAATCACCTGTCCTGCATATACGTAAACTTTCTGGCTTTATTCTATTTGTACAGATCATCAAAATTATAAACAAAAATGATCACAAAATTATTTTCTGTCCATTATAAAACCTGCTGTATAACGTTCCATCTTTTTCTCCTAAAAAGGGGAATATGGATAAATAATAAAACTTGAAAATACATTTTCCTACTTGTCGTGCGCCTAATACTCTCACTGTCGTAGGTTGCAACCCATTAACAAAATATATTAGACTTTACGTTAAACGAATGACCCTGAACATCAAATGCAAAAGCTCCCTTGTGTAGATATTAACCTGAAAACAAGGACACGAAATGAAACCAGCAGGAGAAGGGAAATGAAGTAATATACACATAAAAATCAAAATGATTTTCTCTTTTTCAAAAAGAGGAGCCTTGCAACTGCCAAGGGAGTAATGCCTTATTACGTTATTAACCGCTGAATGAATATGATTTGGACATCGTCAGGAAAGAAATGTCATAAATGAGCGATCTCCAAGAGTGGAGGTCATCACTGCAGGACTTTTGTTTCTTTGTTTGTTTGTTTTTACAGGCAGGAAAAGATTATGGTCAAAAGCTCCTGCTTTTACTAAAGATTTATTATTATTATTATTATTTTATTTTTTTACTTGGTAAATCATATCGTGGAAATACAGTCGTTCATATACATTACTGTGGCTTTTTAATATAATCAAGTATACTTTTTTTTCTCTTAATCATTATAAAATCATCCAACACCATTTACCGCGAAACGAGAATGCTTCGGACCCCTCCCTCCCTGCTGAAATACAATAGGGAACAGATTTAACTCTCAACAATTATATTCTCTCATTTTAGTGCATGAAACATTTTTGCATTTATGGCAGAAGCTTCATTGATAAAAGTGCTTTCCGCGCAACAAAATACATTTACATGGACAGAAACGCACGCACTCTGAACACCACATCACTCTGATATAGAGGATTTTGCTATTCGCATAAATATTACATCCAGAGCGGAAAAAATAACACGGAAGAGGAGATATGATGAATTACAACATTTTACGAATGTGCAATAAATTTACCCTCTATTAAAACAGTCGTATTTCAGCTGCAATGCTGCAAATTAATTTGAACTTTGAGTATTAATTCCTGAATTAAAAATATCCGTATTAATATGATTTGATCTCCATGCAAAGGAAATGGTCAAGTGGAACGACTCTTGTCAAGGGCTTTCGTCATCACGGTTATTTGACAGATGATTCTTTACGGTAAATCTTTCATGTCTAAAACAGAAATAGAGACTAGTGATTATTATTATTATTATTATTATTATTATTATTATTATTATTATTATTATTATTATTATTATTATTATTATTATCGGTTTTAATTTCAGTTTGTAACTACTGAATGGTAATCGATAATGTGCCATTTTATCGTCTAGTGTATGCTGTACACTAATTACCACTTTCATTTATAACATTCAGTACCTTCTTTCAAGGCGAGGTGAGATATGGCATAGTAAATGAAATTCTATTTGTACTTTAATATCAATAAACGCTACATTTCCGTTTATAAATCAGTCATTCAAGATCAGTAATTCCCCTGACAAAATTTTATCGTAAACGTTCTCTATTTAATTTCTGGTTTATTTACTAATAATTTCCAGGACATACACTGACACAAACCTTTACACAGCAAATTTATATTTGCAGTCACCTTAAGAGTGAAATAAATGATTTTTACAACCGCCTCAGAAATCCAAATACAATAGACTTTTTCATGGCATTCTAAAACTACAATGTATTTTTATTTCAAATATCTGAGAGAGAGAGAGAGAGAGAGAGAGAGAGAGAGAGAGAGAGAGAGAGAGAGAGAGAGAGAGAGAGAGAGGTTATAAGCTAAAACACTGGGAAACTGAATGTAATGTAAAGAAGAGTAAGGAAAAAACACTACGATTATCACTGCAATGTAATTCTTGAAACATGACCATTCCAAGGATAAAGTCAGGACACCAACTGACCTCTCGCCTCCGTCAGTTTAATGAAGTTTTATGAGATGAAGCGCTTTCGCTGGTATTGAGAAATGTGATGACTTTAATACACCGGTTTTATACGCCGTTTTATACGTAGTTTTAATGGCCTATTAAAATATTATTAATATTAATTATTATCGTCATAAGAACGCATCTATTTGAGAAGTTAAAATGACCCTAAGTGAAAGGAGAATGAGAGAACAAAATAAGAGTAACGTGAAAAAATTATATAGAGAATCTAAAAGTGATCATTTCATTTTTCGTGTTTGTGGGTTTGTTGATACCGTTAGCCTCGGAGGAAAAGGGGTACAGCCAGATGGAGAGAGAGAGAGAGAGAGAGAGAGAGAGAGAGAGAGAGAGAGAGAGAGAGAGAGAGAGAGGCACACAAAAAATTACTCCTCGTACATGAAACGCCGACATGAGGAGCAAGAAACAGAGGCCTCACCCACCCCCAAAAGTCCCTCCTGAACTCCGGCCTCTGATGCCACTGTGCAAATAAACCAGATCCAGAGGCAAAAATTTATGGAGTGCAGAAACGCGAAAACACTATAAAAAAGATTAAAGGATTAATTATATTCTCCCTCTCCTACTTGAGAAAGCTGCGTGTGATCAAGAACAGCAGTCTGGAAGAATTCCAGGAAATGCTCTCGCTCTTAAATATTGCTGAAATTGTCCTCTGCTTGGAACCTCATCTTTGCCTCACTCACCAACTCGATTTGTTTTCTTCTGGATGTAATCGTCCTTGACTGACTAAGGGTTCAATAACTTTTTAAAAAAGGACTTGGTCTACGGTAAATGAAATAAGGAGGATAGAAGGTGTAATTACAATAACAAGGTATTCAGCATTTTAGTAATTTAGGAAATTGGTGGTTCGTAAATGAACCAAGACAGAAGGATGGTACAATTACATTAACAAGGTACTCAGTATTTAAATAATTATACACGTAGCGTATTGTCCTAGTAACCAACTGTCCAGTAGCGAAGTGTCCGGTAACGAAATGTCCGGATACGAACGGTCCAGTAGCGAACTGTCCGACACCAAATTATATATATATATATATATATATATATATATATATATATATATATATATATATATATATATATATATATATATATATATATATATACACACACACATACTAGTTTTTATAACCTCTACTACAACTGCTCCCCATAACTGAGTTACAGCTTGCAACAGTTCCGTGTTAAGAGCTCTGTTGTCCTACGCTCCTTCTAAATTCGTTTTACAAAGCGGTTATTGATCTTAATGGTGTTATTTCATAATCTCAGGGTGGGTCGCTAGAACTTCTGCCTCGGATACAACCACCAAAACTGTCTTATAACAATCTTTGTAACTCTGTCTCTGTCATATGTACCTTGATCTATTCACTCACTACTGTTATGGCAAAACTGCATTTGCCCCAACTTCATTTCTGAAATATCTTTGGGAGTTGGATTTAGCTGATTTCAGCTATTTCAGAATGAAAAATTACAAGTTAAACCTACTTAACTCACTTCTTCATGATGTATGTATGTATGTATGTATGTATGTATGTATGTATGTATGTATGTATGCATTAATTCATATATATATATGTTCCTGGTTTTTATAACAACAAATAACCTATAACCTCTCAGCTTTACTTTCTGCACAGCTTATGACAAAGTAGAAAATTGCCAACTGTGTTGGGTTCGATTCCGGGCGAGAAGAAGTGATTCTTCACTATCTGTAAACTTCACTGCCTCTATTGACCTAAACAGTGTTAGTGACGTGGCAGTAGGTCAACCATAGCAGGTCGCATCAAGGTATACACAGACACACACACATATGTGTGTGTGTGTGCGTGCGGAGGCAATGAAGTTTAACTGGACGTGAGAAATCACCTCGCCTCGCCCGGGAATCGAACCCGAAATAGGTTATCATTTGTGCTTTGTCAAGAGCCATAACAGAAAATATGGCTATGAAGTTATTGGTTATTCATTGTTACAAGACCCTGAAACATATGAACAACATTAATTAACATTCACACACACACATGCAAGAAAAAGTTGGTTAATAAGACGTGACATAACTTTTTCCATTTTTAAACGGCTTACATTTAGCTAAATCCGATTTCAAAAGGTATCTTGGAAATAGAGAAATAAAGTTCGGGCAGAGAGAGAGAGAGAGAGAGAGAGAGAGAGAGAGAGAGAGAGAGAGAGAGAGAGAGCGTAGTGGTGCCTTGAGAATCCTCTGTACATAATTTGATGTTACAGACGAATCCCAGATTGGCATCCTGAAATCAACAAGATTCTTGTAGAAGAAAAATGGCGTCCCTCTTTCTCCTCTGCAGCCAAAATTCTTTTCCTCCTACTTCTGCTTCGTAGACAGTGAATGGAATTTTAGAGCAGCAGGAAACATCTCTCTCTCTCTCTCTCTCTCTCTCTCTCTCTCTCTCTCTCTCTCTCTCTCTCAAAACTGAAAATGCAAGAGTTGCACGAGTCATAAAAACGAAAATCATTTACTTTTGTGAAAGCAATTCTGTACATGAAAGATTGCTGGTATGTTAGCTTTTACAGATATGATGCTTAATAAGGACAGGTTCAACACTTCTTTGTTTTACTACTTACAGAGATAAAAAAAAAATACTGTTAGTAATAAAGATTAACTGAATTAATTGAAAAATTTTGGGGTTAAACATTTTTATAGTGTTGTATAGGTGTGGCTACAAAAATCTGCATTATTCCCTTTCCAACATTTAGCAGTTATCTAAAACCAATACTCAGAAATGCTGAGAAAAAATTAAAATTCATTCATTTCTTTCTGTCATCCTTTCATACCTAATGACACATCTCTGTTACGCGAAATGTCACTCAAGCTGAAGATGAACTTGGCTACAAAAGAGATGCCTTTCACTTCTTGTCAGGTGCCACCACCAGCTATGCAGGATGGGCGTGGAATCAACAAGTTTATTTCGAGGAATTCCTTACTTTGTCTTTTAGCGAAGTATCTATCCTGACACTGAGGTGGAAAAAGAAAATAATAATATTGCAATTTATAATCGAATGAGAGTAAAATTAACTTATGAAGAGACAAGATGGATTCATGAAATGTACTGCTTTCTTTGTTGTTCTATGTTAAGAAAAAAAAAACGATAAGTGGTAGTGTCTCATCTCCTAAACAATAAATGGAAATTTCTTCAGCATTTGCAAATTGAAAAATAATTCGTCTTTTTCCGTTTCTCAGATATTCCTGTAACTTCTAAAACCTATTCTGATGCACAAAAAGTATTTTGTATCGTTGTTTTAGAAGGACTAATTTCCGTTATCACATTGCTGACAATGAAAAATAGTTATGTTTTGTTGAAGAGCAAAATGTTGAAGAAAACGTAGGCTTAAACAACTAAGATTTCTTAACATTTTGCTCTTCAACAAAACATAACTATTTTTCATTGTCATTATTATTATGTGATAACGGAAAGTAATCCTTCTACAACAACGATACAATATACTTTTGTGCAACATAATAGGTTTTAAGTTACAGGAGAAATATCTGAGAATATACATCAAAAAGAATTATTTTTCAATTTGCAAATGCTGAGAAATTTCCATTTATTGTTTAGAGTTGAGACACTACCATACACACACACACACACACACACACACCACACACATATATACATATATATATATATATATATATATATATATATATATATATATATATAAAGCTTGTGGCCCGGGGATGGAGGAGGTAATGGCAGGATCTCACAACCTGATGGTTTCATAGCAGTAAGAGCGTGGGGTTGATATGTCAGCAACCCTGTATAATTAGACATCTATTAATGAATGATGTTGCTGCCTGCTTGTTACTATATGATCAATCTGATATCAGTATCTTTCATAAAATTATGTAAAGGTATATTTGTTTGTATTTATATGCATAGAAAGTGCTATTGGCTCAACTGCATTTTCAATAATCTTTCATGTTAATCTATATTTTATACTGCCTCCACCCCACATGATGGGCTGAACACCACCCCAGTGGCCCCCTGCCCCATGGGCCCCACGAGGGGAAGTCTGGAATGAGATGTCCCCAACACTGGCCCGGCTCACCCCCCAAGACAAGTTAGGGACTGTGCATCTACATTGGTGCCCACCTCCCCAGGAGCCCTCAGAGGAGACCCTTGGATAAGCTATCGGCCCCAGCAGCTTCCCTGCACGCTGGGCTGAGCACTTCCCCTGATGCCCAACAACACCCCCCTCCAAACCCCAGGGCCCCCTCAGAGAATAACTCTGAGACGAGCTATTGCCCCACATCCCCCACAATTTGGGCCAAGCACCTACCCCAGTGTACCCCATGGAGCCCCAAGACTACAATTATGGGACAAGTTGTTGCCTCAGCTCTTTCCTTGTATCTGAGCCAAGCAATTGACACCTCCCAGGAGCCCCCGGGGAAGAATTCTGGGCCGAGCTATCACTCCAGTGCTCCCCTTCCAAGCAAGGCCTAGGACCTTCCCTGTTGCCCTCTTCTAGAAGCCCTTATAGGAGACGAAAAAAAATAATTGATGAAAAAGCAGGATAGGACCAGCTGTCATCCCAGCACTCCCCTCTGCATGCTGGGCAGAGCACCCATAACAAGAACAGTTGAGGAATAACGAGCTGATGAGAGACCAATAAGACCCACTCCCCATCCTCGTTGGAACAACAATGAAAAAGTGATTAAGAGACCCATCCGTCGATGGTCTTTATAACTCTCCCAGAGGGAAGAACTCTGAGGCAGAGCTGTCGCCCCAGAGCTCCCCTTGTGTGCTGACAGAGCAACCCCTGCACGATGGACCGAGCACCTACCCCTATACCTCTTACCCACGAGCCCAGAGAATGTTATGTTACGGAATCTTGCAACCTGTGTGATCGTGATTTGTGTAACACTCTTCTTATAAAATCTACTCAAACAGTCTGAAATGTTTCCTTAGTTTATACAAACACTGCATTAAAAATTCGTATTTTTCTGTTAAAAACCACAGAGCTCCCATTATCGTCTCCCATAACTGGGTTCCGATCAAAATCCCGAAGCTTAAAATCCCGAATGTAAAAATCCCTAAACTTAAAATCCCGAATGAATTAAAATCCTGAATTATCAAAATCCCGAATCTTAAAATCCCGAATTATCATAATCCCAGTAAATTATCCATTTGTCTTAACCATCTCTCTCTCCCTCTCTTGTACGAGCTTGGGGCAATTACCATTTTAGGCTTCTTGTAACGATGTCTTTTAGTTTAGTCTGTTCCTGTGTTATCATAAAGTCACTTCTCCATTGTGGTCTACAAAATACTAAAAGCGTATATAAAGCCCATAACAACAATGGAAGAGATCTGTGAAATTGTTCCTTCGCAAAAAGGTTTTAATAAGTTAAATGCACATGGCTATTTGATGGTGAAAGAGAAAAGTTTAAACAATAGATACTACTGGTGTTGTGAAAGTAGGAAACTGCTTAATTGCAAAGGCCGAGCAATAACCATATTTTCAAATGGACAACATATTCTTAAAAAAACTGTAGACCACAACCATTCACCCAATGCAAGTGCAGCGAACGTTTCGAAGATCATAGGTGAAGTAAAAAACCAAGCTAAAAACACAAAAGATGCCCCATGTCAGATTATACAATCGTGTACAACCACTGCTAACCCGGAAATTGTTCCATGTTTGCCATCAAAAAATGCACTTCGTCAAAAGATTAAAAGAATTCGGCAAGCTCATCATCTTCCAGAACCAAAGACTATTATTGATATAGAAGTTCCTCTGGTGCTGCAAAAAACATTAAATGCTGAATTGTTTTTAGTGAAGGATTCGACTCTAGAAGGAGAGAGACTTCTAATGTTTACCACTAAAGCTAGTGTAGAGAAACTAGCACATGCTTCAATGTGGATCATGGACGGAACCTTCAAAACTGTCCCCACAATTTTTTATCAACTTTACACAATTCATGCCCCTGTTTGCTCAGATACCTCTAGAACATATCCGCTAGTATATATTCTAATGACAGGAAAAAGTGAGTCACTTTATAAACGGTTATTTGAAGATTTGGTAGACTTTGCAGACGAGAATGGATTGTGTTTAAACCCTCGAATCATAATGACAGATCAAGAGTTAAGTGTAATCAAAGCCACAAAAAGTGAATTTGAAGCGGTTACCAATAAAGTTTGTTTTTTCCACTTTGGCCAGTGCATTTGGCGCAGACTTCAGTCAAGTGGATTGGCTATACGATATGGTAACGACGAAAATTTCAGTCTAAAACTACGTCATTTGTTTGCATTAGCATTCCTTCCATCTGCTGAAATACCAGGAGCTTTCGATGAACTGAAACTGCATCTGCCTGATGAAGCTCATGAAGTTGTCGATTGGTTTGAAACTAATTATGTGCATGGGAGAATAAGAAAATATCTGCGCAACGGTGTAGCTGTTCGATCGCCTCCATTGTTTCCACCAAATTTGTGGTCTCTGTATGAATGCTTCCAAAGTGGTTTTCCTCGTACCCAGAACAATGTCGAAGCATGGCACAGGCGATGGGAAAATTTAGTAGGCAATGCGCATGTCGGTGTTTATCGCATAATTGGTGAGTTTCAAAAAGAGCAGCAGCACGTCATGAATGAATGTGAACGCATTCTGCGAGGCGAGTCTTGTCCAAAAAGAAAAAAATGTGTTATCCGTCGTGAAGAAAGGATACAAAATATATATAGTTAACGATCGTGAAAACCGACCAGATCTTATGAACTATCTTCGGGCTCTTGCTCATAATCTTTCATTTTAAAATATTTCCATATTCTAGTTTTAAATGTTTTAATGTATTCTCAATGATTCAAATACTGTTTTGTAAAGGTGTTGAAATAAAGGTATTTCTTCTTTTTCTTTTTTGTTTTAAGTTTCCCCACAAAGTTAATCCTTTAATGACGTCGGACAAATCCCTGGTTTCCTTGCATATGGGACAATTACTGGTAATTTCAGACAAACGAATATATGAAAAGAGAGAGAGAGAGAGAGAGAGAGAGAGGCAATGGCCTACAAACAAAAACAAAAATAAAATAAAATAAAGCCATATTCAGTAAAATACTGAATAAGAAGATAGAACGAATAACAAATACTAAGTAAAATTTAAACAGGGTGTGTAAGAGGTATGTAATTGAAATTATAAAATATACTGTAAATCACCTAGATAGATAGGGAATTACACAAAAAGAGAGAAAAAAAAGAGAGAAAAGAAAAAGAGAGAGAAAAAAAACTTAAGGAATAGAGAATGGCTATAGTTTTCAGGATTCTGATCTTTCGGGAATCTAAATTTCGGGATTCTGATAATTCAGGATTTTAATACATTCAGGATTTTAAGTTTCGGGATTTTGACATTCAGGATTTTAAGATTCGGGATTATGAACCAAACCCCCCATAACTGTATATTTGTAGAGTTCCACATGTACAGCATTTTAAATGGATACGCGTACACACGAAATAGCCACATCCATGTACATAAAAATAAGGCACATTTTACTAGGACAGGACTTGCATGAGAGAGAGAGAGAGAGAGAGAGAGAGAGAGAGAGAGAGAGAGAGAGAGAGAGAGAGAGAGAGAGAGAGACGTGATCCTTGACTATTTCTGAACTCAAAACCACTGGTTCCAAATAAAGATCCTCTCTTGACAAAAATATCTGCTTCAAAGTTTTTCCTTCCACTTCTCAAAAGGATAACAGCTTATTCTGAGAGTTCCTCCTCCTCCTCCTCCTCCTCCTCCTCCTCCTCCTCCTCCTCCTCCCCTCCTCCTCCTCCTCCTCCTCCTCCTCCTCCTCCTCGGGGCCTTTCTTTCTCTACATGAAAATCTCTCCCTCGTCGGACATGCACGTTGAGGGGAAGGATGGAAAAATTGCTTTTGTGAAAGCGTTGGTTTTTTGCGTATTTTGAAGGCGTCAAAAATACGCATGGACGTCGTCTTCTTTTCCCCTTACGCTTTGAGCGTATATATGAATATGCATGGATTTTTTTTTTCAATATGGCCGCCCCAGGTCACATGCTCGGTACGGAGTTCGCCACTCCATGTTATTGACGCTCTATGGTCGTAAATAATTTCTCTATAAACTTTTAAGATAGTCTCAGTGAATCAAGAATCGGTTTTCAAACAATTGTGAATCACTCGTTTGCCTTCAATGAATAGAGTTAGTAGATTGCGAGTAAATGCATATGTGAACAGGTTGTTACCTCGATGGATTCATTCCCGTTATATCAACTGACTGCCGAGGGAAGTATTCCTCTGTTCTCTGAAACATGTTGCACAAGTGTGCAAATCTACTTTATTCTGCTTTCCATAGTTCCCAGAACTTTTGTGGTCTTCGCAGGGGAGCCTGCAGCCTTCTCTCCCATTAAATCCTTCTCTTTTATTTTCCTCTCTTCCACTTCTACTTCTACTACAATTATTCGTTTTTGCGTTTAGCTTTAGGTACTGGTTGGGGTTTGGCCATCCTTACTTCTGCCTCTCTAAAGAAGGACTTAAGAGACTTGTTTGTGTAGAAATACATTTTGTTACATTAGTAAAATCAGTCTAGTAAAGAATAGTATATGTCTTGGAAAGAGTTCTGGGAAGGAGCAAATAGATAAAAAAAACAGTAAAATGATAAGGCAAAGTAGAAAGCGGTGACAAGACACAGGAAGAAACGGAAAAAGTGAGATAAATAAATACAATAAAAAGAGAGGGCAGACTACTAAGCAAAGAGCGAGGGTTTCATGAGGAGAGACGAATACTTTTCTATTTCATTTCTATAATTAGACAAAGGGCCATCAATCGACCCCGCATATGTCTTGTAGCCTTATGACAACATACGATAACAATGATGACAATGCGGGCGTTTGACACAAAGACGACCAGATGAAAATGAAAAAAATCTCAAAAAAGGTCAAGAGTAGATCCATAGTCTGGACTTTAATTGTCAGTTACTAACATTTTCCTTTTCTTAACTTCTTTCGAAACCATAAACATCATAATAAAAACTGGGGAGCTGTAGTATGTGGAATTTAATCATGTTGTTTAAAGAACAAATCTACAGCCACTTTGCCAGATCCGTTAAGTGAGCATTGTGGCTATTACAAATATATATATATATATATATATATATATATATATATATATATATATATATATATATATATATATATATATATATATATCTAATATTTTCATTTGTTTGAAGACACTGAAATTCAACTAACAATTATTCTCTCTCTCTCTCTCTCTCTCTCTCTCTCTCTCTCTCTAATCTCTCTCTCTCTCTTCTTTGTGTGTGTTATTCTTTGTGTGTGTTATATTTTAAAAATGAATGATCGATTTAGCTTTAGAAAATCTCAAGCTGTTTTTGTACGTTATAAGTTCCTTAATACCATCCAGCAGGGGCAAAAATAAGAGAAAAAAAATACACTCAGTGTGAAAAAGCTAAAAGTGAGTAGGGCAGGAAAGCTTTTTATTGGAAAATTCATCCCATTCATCCGAGATATTATTAAATATTTCTTATAACTCTATTTAGGCCAAAACTGCTGACTCGGCCTAATATTTTTCTTATTTTTTCGATAAATGTGCAGCAACTAAATTCTTTACGGTGGCATAATTATATAGTTAATAATTGATAAAAGACTCAGTTTCTGCGTCATCAATGCAGTAATTACATAACATCAAGAAGAGCAATTAATAATAATAATAATAATAATAATAATAATAATAATAATAATAATAATAATACCACTTCAAGAATTGATGATTCCAGAAATGGAAAAGCATCAGATTGAAAGACAATGTTTCTGAAAAAGTCGAATTCGCGTCCACCTGGGTCTTGAAAAAGCTGAAAGATGATAGTGCTAGGGATTTAAATGCAAAAAGTCAGTGATAAATAGAGATATATTATTTTGGTAAAATAATGTTCCAAGAGTAAGTGAGAAAAGGGAACCTGTTAAAAATTTTATCAAAACCAGAGAAAAAAATAAATGTTATTCTTTAAATTGACAGCTGACCTTGAAAAATTAAAGTTTAAAATATTTCCTAAGAATATTCAGCAGTTTGAAAGGTGCACATACCCTGCTCATCACAAAAAAATAAAGGTGTTTAGAATGACATTGACCTTTGACAAATAGGCTAAGGTAAAAAATATTTTGGAAAGTTATTTACATGAACTTGACTAAATACTCTGTCATTGTTTCACAAGTCCAAATAAAAAAATGAAAAATATGTCAGGGTCAAAATATTTATGGATGGTAAGTTTAAATCCCAAGGTACTTTCCTAATAAAATCTGGTTAACTTCAATGAAAAGGACATCATCGAGAATAATGTCAGCCCTGTTGACTCCAACAAAAATATACATCTGGTTATCTATTACAAGAGCAGAAAGACGAGCAGCCTGGTTATGCGCAACAACCCAGCCCCCCCTCAGCAGGACCCCTTGAAGAAAACCAACGTGGTATACCGGTACTCATGCGCCGTCCGAGGATGCCTCGGGTCTTACATCGGTATGACCACCATGCGTTTCTCCAAAGGATTTCCTGCCACGCCCAGAGGGCTATCTTTAATCATGCCAGGACCGTCCATAACAGAGAATAGCAAGAAAAGACATAATCACGAACATCGAAATAATTTACCAAATTACCGACCACCGCCGCCTACGCCTCTTGAAGCACTGCACATTGGGAAGGAAAACCAACATTCAACATTACGCAAGAAACCTTTCTCCTCCCCACGGCAGCCAGGAGACATGCACCGAGCGATCCCCATAGCGTACGAGCAAATTAAAATTCGGCATCCGAGGATCGAAATTCTTCTCTTCATCCTCAGCACTACAACGCCGCTCGCAAAGACGAAAACAGAACTTCGACTTGGATGAGAAGGCTCCGCCCGGTACATGCCCCGGGCAGCCAATCATAATTCAGCACCGATCAAGACCCCTATAAATACCAACCAGGCACCTCGTTTCTTCAGACCTTCTGCAACCATGTCCAGAGGATGACCAACGAGCTGGTCGAAACATGTCGATGGTACCAAATAGAACCTGAACCCAGACGAACGATTTCTGATTGGATATTTTAATAAAGACTTCAATGTTCCGCACACTGTCCTTTTCCAACATGAATATCGGCCAGTTACTGACTAACATCGCTGAGCCTGAAAAGCGAATCATAAGGAGTGTAGAAAAGACACTATATAAGATAAATTCGCATAATACAGCCATCCTTTTTAATAAGACCTGTTTAAAAGAGGGTCTACTCCCTTCAAATAATAATAATAACCTTTTCTTCGTACAAAATATACATGTGATGGTGCTCTATTATCAGGCCATTCAATTTTTACATTACCTCTTCCAGTTTATTCAATCTTGTTACAGTAATTAAAATTTACATCGTAGTATTTACAGTACAATGCAGGTGAAAAGTTTCTCTTTAGAAAAATAGAGAGATACATTTATAATTCGTAATTAACTAGTGTCTTCCTTATCTTTTCATTTTTTCATTTCCAGGCCTTCTGTTGCTGTTCTGTTCTCAATGTCGCAATTACATAAAAACCCGGAACACATATATCAATGCTGTGTGATGCTCAGTTGGATACATTCACTTTTATACAAATATGTTTTGCTGAATGTAGAAACTCTGATTTGAATAACTCTGTTTACTACAAATTCTTTTGTACTGGGAGGTGCAGATTCAAAATATTTATATTGTTCAGAGAAAACTTTCAGGGCAGATTTATAATGATTAAGAAATGTACCTTGTAATATAACTACTTTGAAATATTTCATGCTGCATAAAAATAAAGTAATCGTGAAAGTCTTTGCTTATGTTAAGAAGAAAAATAAGGTTTCACTTTACAAATAATTACAGTCCTCAGGTTACTAACTTGAAATTTTATGGGTACGTGCAGCACTCGCTGAGTCAGCACATATTTATTCTGCTCATGTGCGTCGCATTTCATTGATTAAATATCATTAAATTACCATAAACATTCCTGTATCTATCTAATCACGCTGATTAAATTAGGATATCAGTTGCAGTGAAAAGTTTTATCTTCACACAGTGATAATGAACAACTACTGTACATATTATCTGTTCTTTCGGAAGTCAATACGAATTATAAAACTTTCATTGACGATAATATCGATAGATCAGAGAGAGAGAGAGAGAGAGAGAGAGAGAGAGAGAGAGAGAGAGAGAGAGAGAGAATTTCACTATTTCGCAAAAAGGCCTACATCATCGCTCTCCATTTGTTGCGAATTTGGCTATCTTGAAAGTGGGAAGAAAAAGCGAAACTTGTTGGAATTTTGGAATTTCGAGAAAGTGCCATCTCTCTCTCTCTCTCTCTCTCTCTCTCTCAGCTCTCTCGGTGAACACGAACGCACCACGAAGGAATTCTATGGACTGTTTTTCCGGACCCACCAAGAATAAATTCTATGCAGGCCTACACGTTTTCTTCTACGCTTTGCTCACTGAGCACAAGCCAAGTTAATTCATTCCTTAAACTGCTTTGCTTCGATTGTGAAGTATACAGAGGATCATTTTCAAAGGATAATCCCTGTGTTATTAAATGAAGGATTCAAAATGCCCCCATTACCAGAATTGAAGAGTCCGGATTAGATCTCTTCTGAAATGGGAAATGTCAGGAAGCGATCACCGATTACATATTTTTTCAGATGTCTCAAACTGATATTAATCCACGTCCGATAACGAGAATGAAATGGAATATTGAATGATTCCATCACAGATTAACCGGACGATGATCAATTTAGCTTTCATGATTCGAGCAGACGAGCAAGCACTCATGAACGGGCTCGGTTCTGCAAATGGAGACGTATTCGTCCTCAGTCGGACTACTCAAACTTGGCTGAAATTTACCGCCATTCAAAGAGATTATTACACGTAATTAGAACTCATTTCTCACAGGCGTCCTTACTGCGCTAGTTGTCATCGCCATATTGACCTTCACGGCTGTGATTCAATGTTTCAAAAATCAGTTTTCATTTTAAGTTTCATTTCATCAAAAGCTTTAACAAAAACTTTCAATGAACTTCCGAACATTATCTTGTTCTAAAAAAAAAAAAAAAAAAAAAAAACACATTTTTGGAATTATTATTTAATGTTTAATGAACCAGATCTGAATTAAAGGTTTAGTTTAAACAAGATTTTCATCAACTCCGCAGACTTTTCAGATAATGGGCCAATGTTATGCAAATGAAATGGTCATTAAAAGGTAAATAGTAGTTTCAACCGTAACATTCTCTTTTTCGTTCAATGGCTTAAAGACCGAAGGCGATTAAGTAGTATGCAAAGAAACTATTTCAGGGATGATTAAGAACATAACTTCTGAAGGCTACTACAAAAAATTATTATGCAAGTAATTTCATGATAATTAAAAGCAATAGAATCTACTGTTATCGAATGCACTTGCTGGTTAGTCCTTTGGAATGTCTATTCGTTGCTTAGAAATCATATCTTTAAATCTTTTCATCCACGCTTGCTGCAAATTAAAAAAGCATAGGAAACATTGAGGCTCCTCTTGCACAGTGACGTCGATGACTTTATCTACAAAGATTGAAAATTTGATTCCAAGAAACCAAAACTCATGAATCAGGTGGCAACAGGATTAGTAAGTTTAAGCACAGAGAAAAGCAATTTGATATTGTTTACTTTTCAGTGCATACCTCTGTCGGAAATGAAGAGAGAGAGAGAGAGAGAGAGAGAGAGAGAGAGAGAGAGAGAGAGAGAGAGAGAGAGAGAGAGAGAGAGAAACTGTGTCCGCCTGTGTATGAAAAATAAGAGGGAAAAAAATTTGCATTTATGCATCTGGGTTAGTAGTAATGAGCAGACTTCATTTATGTTAAAAACTGCAATAACGCGAAATCAGAAGAAGCTGATTTTCAGCATAAATTTCTGAGAGAAACGTCCAAACCTCCCACCAGCAAGAAAATGTTGCAAGCATCCTCTCATCACTTTTGTTTTTCTGTCATTTGTCCTTTAATTTTCCTTCTTAGAAGAAGTCGCCATTCAGGAATTTTATAGTTTCATTTCCTGGACTTGCCAAAAATCTAAATTCCGCCCAGGTACAAAGTCTCGCTTCTTTTTGCTGCTGATTCAGTGAAAGTGGTTTGTTCAACTTTCTCTCTTTCCTTTTAACTTTTCTCTTATTATTACAACATTATGGGAGGCACAGTTATATCTCACACTGCCTGTTGCATTGTTATATTCCTATTTATATTTACCTTCATTGTGAGGCACTATCTATCCACAAAATCAAAATATATAGGTAATATTATTCATGAAATTATTATCAATTATAATACCTTTTCCTTATCCTTTTATGAATATTGCAGTATGAATGATGATACATTCACAGCTTGGATTTACCGCAGTGTCTGTGTCAACAGAATATGAACTCCAATTTCATGTAATCCATATCCGAACAAAAGCCGATGAAAATTCCAGTCGAAGCAATTTTAGAATTACACCAAACTTTCATGTCAATAACGAATTTGTTTTGCTAATCGGTGATTTCATATTTGTTTTAAGGTTTAATTTTACGGAGTTTATTAAATATGGTCTTTTATCAAATTCTCGTATTTCGCTAACTCGAAAATTACAGCTGGTAAAAATAAAGAAAAATGCTTTTTCTCAAACACAAATACTACCTAAATACTATCATATAACAAACAAGCGTTGGGGGATAAATGGAATTCTGATTGCCATATTTTTACATACATGTACTTGAGCGTGCTCGCGAGCCCACGCTAATTTACACACACACACACACACACACACATATATATATATATATATATATATATATATATATATATATATATATATATATATATATATATATATATATATATATATATATATATATATATATATATATATATATATATATATATATATATATATATATATATATATATATATATATATATATATATGTGTATACATACACACACATAAGCTACAAGCCACGCATAGTCCAGGAACAAAAACAAAAACAAAACTGAAAGTCTGAAAAAAAAAACTGAATCTTTGCTTGGTTAAATTGGTTAAATTTGGAGAACCTGGACTGACTAAGAATGAAGGCCTGACCCATTAATTCGTGGTTTCCAGAACAGAATATTGAAAAAAATATTCAGTACAAGAAAACATCAAGGAAAAGTTTGTCATATTAAATATTTATACATGGGTTATGGAAGACGAACTTCCCTGCCGGAGTTAGAAGAGAATGGCAGGATGTATAACTGATCATAGAAGAGAATGGCAGGATGTATAACTGATCATAGAAGAGAATGGCAGGATGTATAACTGATCATAGAAGAGAATGGCAGGATGTATAACTGATCATAGAAGAGAATGGCAGGATGTATAACTGATCATAAAAGAATGGCAGGATGTATAACTGATCATGGCAAGATGTATAACTGATCATAGAAGAGAATGGCAGGATGTATAACTGATCATAAAAGAGAATGGCAGGATGTATAACTGATCATAGAAGGCAGGATGAATGGCAGGATGTATAACTGATCATAGAAGAGAATGGCAGGATGTATAACTGATCATAGAAGAGAATGGCAGGATGTATAACTGATCATAAAAGAGAATGGCAAGAAAACTGATCATAAAAGAGAATGATGTATAACTGATCATAGAAGAGAATGGCAGGATGTATAACTGATCATAGAAGAGAATGGCAGGATGTATAACTGATCATAGAAGAGAATGGCAGGATGTATAACTGATCATAGAAGAGAATGGCAGGATGTATAACTGATCATAGAAGAGAATGGCAAGATGTATAACTGATCATAAAGAGAATGGCAGGGATGCATAAGATGTATAACTGATCATAGAAGAGAATGGCAGGATGTATAACTGATCATAGAAGAGAATGGCAGGATGTATAACTGATCATAGAAGAGAATGGCAGGATGTATAACTGATCATAGAAGAGAATGGCAGGATGTATAACTGATCATAGAAGAGAATGGCAGGATGTATAACTGATCATAGAAGAGAATGGCAAGATGTATAACTGATCATAAAAGAGAATGGCAGGATGTATAACTGATCATAGAAGAGAATGGCAGGATGTATAACTGATCATAGAAGAGAATGGCAGGATGTATAACTGATCATAGAAGAGAATGGCAGGATGTATAACTGATCATAGAAGAGAATGGCAGGATGTCATATAACTGATCATAGAAGAGAATGGCAGGATGTATAACTGATCATAGAAGAGAATGGCAGGATGTATAACTGATCATAGAAGAGAATGATCATAAAAGAGAATGGCAGGATGTATAACTGATCATAGAAGAGAATGGCAGGATGTATAACTGATCATAGAAGAGAATGGCAAGATGTATAACTGATCATAGAAGAGAATGGCAGGATGTATAACTGATCATAGAAGAGAATGGCAGGATGTATAACTGATCATAGAAGAGAATGGCAGGATGTATAACTGATCATAGAAGAGAATGGCAGGATGTATAACTGATCATAGAAGAGAATGGCAGGATGTATAACTGATCATAGAAGAGAATGGCAGGATGTATAACTGATCATAAAAGAGAATGGCAGGATGTATAACTGATCATAGAAGAGAATGGCAGGATGTATAACTGATCATAGATGGCAGGATGTATAACTGATCATAGAAGAGAATGGCAGGATGTATAACTGATCATAGAAGAGAATGGCAGGATGTATAACTGATCATAGAAGAGAATGGCAGGATGTATAACTGATCATAGAAGAGAATGGCAGGATGTATAACTGATCATAGAAGAGAATGGCAGGATGATCATAACTGATCATAGAAGAGAATGGCAGGATGTATAACTGATCATAGAAGAGAATGGCAGGATGTATAACTGATCATAGAAGAGGATGGCAAGATGTATAAATGATCATAGATCAAGAGAATGGCAGGATGTATAACTGATCATAGAAGAGAATGGCAGGATGTATAACTGATCATAAAAGAGAATGGCAGGATGTATAACTGATCATAAAAGAGAATGGCAGGATGTATAACTGATCATAAAAGAGAATGGCAGGATGTATAACTGATCATAAAAGAGAATGGCAGGATGTATAACTGATCATAAAAGAGAATGGCAGGATGTATAACTGATCATAAAAGAGAATGGCAGGATGTATAACTGATCATAGAAGAGAATGGCAGGATGTATAACTGATCATAAAAGAGAATGGCAGGATGTATAACTGATCATAAAAGAATGGCAGGATGTATAACTGATCATAGAAGAAATGGCAGGATGTATAACTGATCAAGAAGAGAATGGCAGGATGTATAACTGATCATAGAAGAGAATGGCAGGATGTATAACTGATCATAGAAGAGAATGGCAGGATGTATAACTGATCATAGAAGAGAATGGCAGGATGTATAACTGATCATAGAAGAGAATGGCAGGATGTATAACTGATCATAGAAGAGAATGGCAGGATGTATAACTGATCATAGAAGAGAATGGCAGGATGTATAACTGTTCATAGAAGAGAATGGCAGGATGTATAACTGTTCACTTATAGATGAAATGAAAGCGATTGAGATAAGATATTTTAGTTATAGAGGAAGGGATGAAATGCCACAGTTAATGTGTTTGATGAAAAGGGAATGAGAATTGCACATGCAGAGAAGATGCGGGTAGTATAAAAAGTCTTTGCAACAGAGCAACTCTGCTAAATTAAAAGGATGGGGTCAATGAGTCAGCAGGGTGCTTGCAGTCAAGTTAGAAGAAAGGAGGGATGAAGAAAGGAAATGATGGGGCTTGAGAGAGAAGAGAGATTTGGTGAAGAAAAATATCGTCAGAAATGCAGAAGAAACGATATAGAAGAGGATCATTCAAGTATTCGAGGAGAGAGAGAGAGAGAGGGAGAAGGGGAAGAAGACGAAGGGAACAGGAACACAGGAGCGAATCTCACAAGTAACTTTAGAGGGAAATGTAAACAGAAACAAATAACAAAACATGTGCAAAAAGGAAATAAAAATTATCTTATAATCAGATATGATTATGAAAATTACTCTCTCTCTCTCTCTCTCTCTCTCTCTCTCTCTCTCTCTCTCTCTCTCTCTCTCTCTCTCTCTCTCTCTCAATTACGATATTAGGGGTAACAATCTACCTGAGGAAATTAATGTCACACATCCTGACATTTTTTCATATTCACAAACATTAAACCACAAATGTAGATTAATTTCAAATTCTCTCAACCTCGGATTAACATACACCGAAGGTGATGGATCTCTAATCACCTACAAATTCCCCTTCGGCGTTTTTTTGCGAGGTTGACAGAATTTGATATTAAACGACATTCGTAGCTTAATGTTTGTGAAAGCGGTATGTGATCCTTCTGCTATCAAATTGAATTGGTCAGTCATAAGGAATGTGGAAGCTTTAACGACACTTGATGCAGGTATTTTCAATTAGTCCGATAAATAAAAAATTAATAATATACAAATACATCATTATTACTATAAAATAATTTCACATCTATAAGAAACATTCCGCTATGATTCCACTAACAAACTTACCCATGAGTAAGGGCATTTTTCCGACACCGAAAGTGAGCAAGAGGATAAAACTCTTCTAAACTTCATCAATTTAATACGGGAATTGTGGACGCACTTTCTTAGTTACCTCAAACCTTCTGCTGGTAAAAATCACGGAACAACGCCCGAATCATTGTTTCTTCCGTCATTGCTTTTTTCCCCTACAGTTCCAAAACTTGAATGAATTTGCAGTTTGAATTTACGAACAGAAAAGAAGTTGGGCTTCAGCAAGTGTTGTAGATTTGCCCAGAAAAGATCTGTGTGACGCAAAGAAAACTGTACTTTGCACTTTTTACTTTCTGGAAGAGACCGGAATTACGAAATTTCCTTCAGCATACGTCATACACACACACACACACACACACACCACAATCGCTATCACAAGCACGCACGCTCACAGATTTACTTCTCAAACTCCAGCCTTAGTTGAGGAGAGAAACACCGCCAAAAGAACTGCGAAGTCGAACGTAGTCCGTTGCGAATTTGCACATCCAAAAACTTGGAAGAAAAAGAGAAACTTTTAGCACCACGACAACGCGCTGAGCACCTCATTACTTCTCCTTCCTTTTCTCTCTTTCAATTGCTAGTTAACACAAACGGCCCATTAAGGAATTTCGTGAATTCTGTTCCCAGACCCAAGAAAATACGAATCTGGGGCAGGTAGAAAGCTGAGCTTTGCATGTTAGGTCAGAGAGTAATGGATCGATGAACTAAGTGAATTTGCTTTTCTTTCTTTATTACTTTGAATTTTTTATATGTAACGTAAAATTATGCCAGATTTACCTTCCAGATTTGCTGTACATGCTTGGATTCAATATACTCTCATGAACAAGATGGAAATTTTTTTATTTATATAAGTTTTTCAGCTGGGCGGAAAAATACAGAACGCAACGGCATGTCTAAATAATATCTGTTATTCATTCTTCTCATTCCTCGTCTTCCTCTAGACTAAGCTGGCCTTATGCCAGCACTTATACCAACCCAGCAGAGGTGGCGAAGATAGTGCACAGGGAGGAGATATCGGATTAGTTTGTATGAAATTGGTCAGAAATACTGAAAGTGTCTAAAAACATTAGACTCCAGCCATAAAACCGAGTAGACAACAACACCCAGCAAAGTATATATCAGATGCTAAAAATGGACCATAAAGTCACATAAAAATTGATATGGACAGTTATGATGAAAGTCGAAGGTTCGGTAGACAAGCAAAATGTAAAAATAAAAAAAAAATAACGGTGTTTACGTCGTTTCTTCCAGGAATAAAACTCGCAAGTGACAAATGGAAATTAATAAAAATTTTTAAGTTGTGATAATCAGAGAACTTTATAACGAAAGCCTCTTTCCTCTGTCCTTCTTCGAATCATATTTTGTAATCTTCAAGCAAGTTATAGTTCTCTCTCTCTCTCTCTCTCTCTCTCTCTCTCTCTCTCTCTCTCTCTCTCGCCTGAGCCTTTTATTAGCAGACACCAGGCGCGGAGACTCAGTGACTCAACTTTTAGTAAAGTTAGACCAGACTCCTCTAGCTGGGTGGTATAATGAGAGGGAGATAATGTGGTCATGTGAACGTGCACTGCTTAAAAATATTCAGCTCAAATTGACTTTATTCAATTTGTGGAAATAAACTTTGAAAGGTAACCTAATTCACTTTTATCTTTCGCGATAGATGAGTTTTACTCATTCATGATTCATCAAAAGCAAAACTCACATATTTTACGTATAATGAATTTTAAACTGGACGTTTGTTTTTGGGTCACCATTTATCACTGAATTTTGCAAAATCTCTAAATAAGTGTATCTAACTTTCCTCCATGATGCTCGTCATCGCTGCTATTTCGTGAAGGTTCAAAGGTCGCCCATGAGTGGCAGAGGCAAAAGACAGGTCACTGCGTGTCGTACAATGTCGAGAAACCGAAAATATGCTCATATCAATCAGGGACTAAGGCAGTGTGCACCCACGCTAAGACCTGGGGGAACCAAGCAGTGGCAGGTGACGACTCTACAGGTACACCTATCCTCGCTTAAATGGACATCAAGGAATCTCTCTCTCTCTCTCTCTCTCTCTCTCTCTCTCTCTCTCTCTCTCTCTCTCTCTCTATATATATATATATATATATATATATATATATATATATATATATATATATATATATATATATATATATATATATATATATATATATATATATATATATATATATATATATATATATATATATATATATATATATATATATATATATATATATATAAATGCCTTGTCTGTTTACTTTCTCTTACATATCTCTTAACTTTTGTCCTCGAATATATTAACACCATTTTGTCTCACTGTAGGACATTCAAACAGTTCTAAAAGTCATCAGAAATACATAAAGGTAGTTTTTATTTGTCACAAAATGCCAAAAGACAAAAACTTCCAATGGATTATGATCTTATAATCTCAAATTATTTCTGGGCATAAACTGTCTTTATCACCGGTCTTGATCCTTTTGCTACCTAGAAATTAACATGCGACAGCTCATCCTATTTGACACTCATTAACACACGAGGCTTGGAAACAAGTAATATTTTATATACGACTAATTAATCTTTCGCCTGCAATTATGCTCTTATTCAAGTTCATAACTGCCTGTTAATGATGCCCATTGTGGTGTCACATGGCTGTTAATTACCTCTGCCACGTGTCGTACCATGAGACTCGTGGCAGCAATTAATCTCCTGAAGACAAAAAGAGAGCGTCTCAGACAAAGCCTCGAGTTCAAGAGCACTTGTGACGTCACAGTTGTCAAGACTGACGTCATATCTGTAAGTCAACATTTCACGTTGTTTTCGGAACGCTGGGTACTTTTGGGAATGTATAATTTCCACTGTAGAAGTTATAAAAATGGAAATGCTTTTCAAGGGAAGACAATTTCCTTTGATGAAGTGAAAAATGTCAAGAAAAGAAAGAGAACAATTTCCACAAAGACTAAAAATTAAACGGAAAGTGTTTCAGTTACATTTCATTTCTTTGCTTAAGTTGATACCGAAGCAGAAGATGGTTAAGATGGAGAGATTCCACAGCCGGAATAACAAACAGAAGAACACAGTTGTTACAAGGGATGATCTATTTTAACTTGTCTAAATTCAAAACCACTTTCGCAGAAAGCAAAATATTAATTAGTCCTGAGGTACAAGAAGTATTTTACAGCTAAATCCTCAATTATATGATGGGGCATATTAGGTTTTGCTTAGTAGCTACAAAAGCAGAGGATTGGCTTATAACAATTAAGAGAGAGAGAGAGAGAGAGAGAGAGAGAGAGAGAGAGAGAGAGAGAGAGAGAGAGAGAATATAGAAGAAACATGGGTCTCAACTAATGAGTCATATTCATGGGTCAAAATCTGAGTCACGACTTACAAGTCAAGACCTATGTGTCACGGACTTATGGGTCACAATCTATGGGGCACGACTTAAGAGTCACGACTTAAGAGTCACGACCTATGGGTCACGAATTATGAGCCACGACGTATGGGTCACGGCCCAAAGTAAAGTCATTAGACTATTTAAGTGGGTCGTGTAGGGAGACCTATACATAGTTAGTTAACCCTTTCAAATATTATTTAAGAAACAAAACTCGGGTACCAATTTAAAATAAAGAGGGGAATATTATGAATGTATAGTTTGATCTTTAACTAAATTAGAAAATACAATTCAATTCGTGTCTTGGATGCAATGGCCTCTTACTTAAGTGTTTTCGGGATTTTATTACCATAACCAAAAATTGTTAGATCTATGAAATAAAAAAAAAAAACTAACTCCAAAGGAAAGTTTAAATTTGTACAGACGAAAATTGTTCAAACCTAAACCAAATCAGGAGCTTACCCCACACCCATGAGCATAAAATTTTCAGATAATTTTTATAAATAATTGTTTATTGAAGTTCAGATTAATGTTGTTATTCAAGTAAATATTTCGACGTTGAAAAATCTGTTAAAACAGAGATACAAAAATTTAATAATAATAATAATAATAATAATAATAATAATAATAATAATAATAATAATAATAATAATAATAATAATAATTACAGAAACTAATCTCGAATTGCAGAAGCAACACTGATATATCCCTCATTTATTTTTACTAACAATTCTTATGCAAAACCCCTCAGCATTCGACAGAATTCTAAGTCCCGACAACAAAATTATTAATAAAAGTTATAGTTGGGTCACAGGGAAACCCCTAACCCAGGTGTAGAAGGACACAGCTCCAATTATAATTTTGATGAATCTGAAAGGAATCTTTTGGTGACTTTTATGGGTCAGAAGTGTAGTCATTTTCCTTATTAGACTGTAGTTATATCACAGAAAAAGAGGTAGAAAAGATACTGATGTTCTATAAAATATCTAATATTCTATCATATATACCTAGCGTCTTAATGAATATAATGGGTCTCAGAATGAATACATATCTCCTGTAGTGAATTTTTTTTTTATAAACTATTACACTCATGATATCACATTACAGAAATACTGGATAGTAAAACCCGAGTCACTTCAAGATACAATATACCGCACTACTGCAATCGTTTGAGTAATTTCTGCTTTACATTCCTATAGGTATCACAGGAACAGATTGCGCTTACACTTCTGAGGTAAAATGTAATATTCCGAATAGTGAATTCATAACAATCTACCTGAGGAAGTTAATGTCACACACCGTGACATTTTTTCATATTCACAAACATTAAGCCACAAATTTAGTTTAATATCAAATTCTCTCAACCTCGGAATAACATACACCGAAGGTGATGGATCTCTATTCACTTATAAATTCCCCTTCGGCGTTTTTTTTTTTTTGAGGTTGACAGAATTTAACATTAAATGACATTTGTAGCTTAATGTTTATGAGAGTGGTATTTGTTCCTTCTGCTATCACACTGAATTGGTCAGCCATAAGGAAACACTGAATTGGTCAGTCATAAGGAAACACTGAATTGGTCAGCCATAACACTGAATTGGTCAGAAACACTGAATTGGTCAGCCATAAGGAAACACTGAATTGGTCAGTCATAAGGAAACACTGAATTGGTCAGCCATAAGGAAACACTGAATTGGTCAGCCATAAGGAAACACTGAATTGGTCAGCCATAAGGAAACACTGAATTGGTCAGTCATAAGGAAACACTGAATTGGTCAGCCATAAGGAAACACTGAATTGGTCAGCCATAAGGAAACACTGAATTGGTCAGTCATAAGGAATGTGGAAGCTTTAATGACACTTGATGCAGGTAATTTCATTTAGCCCGATAAATAAATAATTAATAATATACAAATAAATACATCATTATTGCTATGAAAATAGTTTTGCATCTATAAGAAACACACATTGCTATGATTCCACTAACAAACTTACCCATGAATGAGGGCTTTTTTCCGATAGCGAAACAAGCGTTACCCAAAATAATTTATTTGACAAAAATCTAACATAACTGGATTGCAAGAAACACGAGATGAAATAAAATGTAATCGAGAGACTTCAGGGAATTTTGAAGTTCCTTGCTGCCTCTGTAAAACAGGTACCTCTGTCACACTTATCACCTGAACTGCGCCTCTCCTTGCTAGAAATTGTGGCAGTCCATTAATAAATGTTGAAGTAGTCAAGTCATCTAAAACTTCTAAATACACAGCTCTAGTTGCAAAAAAGATAAAGAGTAGTCCCCTATCTTTTCACTTGAGAATGACCATGTTTCACAAAATAGGGACCAAAACAACCTACGTCAATATTGTTAAATGGAGGGTCATAACCTGCAACATTTTCATTTCGAAAATCACCCAGGCATTGGTCAAGCTTTTGACCTTGAACCTTATGACATGTTATACAGTCCTTCAAGACATGTCTTACAGCCCTGTTGCCTCTTATTACCCATATGCCCCATTTTCTTATGGTGGTCTTTGATTACCAACTTTGTAATGAGATGATCCTTTGGTAATATTATAGGATGCTTTGTGTCATAGTCCCGAATAGAAATGTGCAGTCTACCTCATACGCGAAGTAAACCATTGACCTCAGTGATTGGTTTCAGTGTCCTTAATTTCCATTTCATCAGTGATGATCCGCAAGTCATCCAGATTAATTGGCCAGCAATATTCACTCTGCCTCAAGAACTCTGGTCCTTGCAACCACCTGGATGACTGCTGCCCTCTAGAGGCCTCATCTGCAGGGTTGAGTTTTCCATAAAATGTTCTATTTTTCCAATGCATTGTTAATGTACCGTAATACAGTTGTACTGTCTGTCCAAAAATTTACGCTAAGAGGAGTATTTTAAAAGCATCAATTAGTGCATTGTGCACTTTTAACAGCCAAGCAAGGTGCAGTTCATTCTGATATGGGAGTAGAAACTGCCGGGGGGGGGGGACTCGTGCTTTTCTATCTATATATAAAATGCCAAGAAACTACCTCATCAGTATTAAAATGGAGGTAAGCAAGTACACCACATCCCTGTAAACATGCATTCACCCACATTGTCAGCAGAATCAAGGATATTCCTATCAAGCACCACATTAAATAAACCATTTGTTTTAACGAACCACAGTGATAGCCATTGAATCAAATCAAGAGGTACCATCTCATCGCGGGATAACCTTTGGCGACATACTTTTCCCAAAGTATGTCCATGGCTCTTACAATTCTGTTGTCTTATCTTTGGAATCACTACCTGCGAGGGAAAATGGCTTAATGTCGACTCGTGTAAAGGCACTTTCTTATATAAATCCTCTTGGAAACAAATTTCATTGAAGGTAAAAGGAATTCGACAGCGTTATTCCTTAAACTGCTTTCATATGAAAACCACTTGAAATTAAATTATTTCCAGGTACTAGGAATTCGATTGCATTTTCCGCTTATCAGCTGCATCAACCATGACCCCTCTGGAGGTTATCAGATTATCCAGCCACAGTACACCAGTCGATAAAATGAACAAAGCACTTGGTAAGTCTATAATGCGTGACAGACATCGCGGTTACATACATCCCATGACGCCCAATTCTTTCATTTGGCAACGACATCACAAGTACTCCTCGTCAGTACGAACGACCGAATCACGATATTTGAAGAATTTGAGGGAGGGGAAAGCGGCCTATCAAATTGTCCGCATGTGGCTGTGTGGCCCTTAAAACTTATCAACCTCTGTGTAATTAACAACGTGTTTTCTTTCAATGGTAATTTTTACAAACAAAAATTTGGCTGTAGCATGGGAAGTCCCCTATCACCCTTTCTAGCAAACTTGTACATGGAATATTTCGAAACAGAACTTTTGTCGTCTATCAAACCCCATAATATGATCTGGCTTAGATATGTAGATGATATCTTTACTTTCTGGGACAATAGCTGGGGGGACTTTAATGAATTTTTTAATAGGCTAAATTCGCTAGTTCCGACCATAAAATTTAAAACGGAATGGGAAAAGGACAGAAAACTGCCGTTCCTAGACGTATTGATCATAAGAAAACAGAATAGATATGCATTTACAGTATATAGAAAACCCACCTTCGCTGTTTCCTACATTCATTTCTTAAGCTACCACGACGTCTCCATAAAAATCTTGGTAGGGTGCAACTTATTCCTCAAAGGACTTAGGATATGTTCAAATGAGTACCTAGATAAGAATTCAACACGATCCGCCAACACCTAACGCAACTGCTCTATCCACCACACATTATCGAGAGGGCTATTAACAAAGCGAATAAAATGTACTATAGAGGTCCCACTCACAACAGACAAATAGATTTCAACAACAAAATAAAGCTTCCGTACGATGAAAACATCCAAAAAGCCACCGAACAACTCAGGTCTAACAATCCCTTCATTTTTCATTATCCCAAACCCATCGGGAGTTCGCTCATTAACGTATACTTAAATAACAAAGGGGAAGAAGCCGGAGTTTACAAGATACCGTGTAGCAATTGTAACGACATTTACGTAGGCGAGACAGGTAGATCGCTCTCGCAAAGAATAACAGAGCACAAAAGATCAGTACGTTACGCATGTCATAAACTGGAGTGGGGCGGAGTTGGTTTTCAAAAGTAGCTGTCCGTACAAAAGAAAGATGCTGGAATCTGCTATCATCAATCAAACCAACAATATGAACCTGTCAGGAGGACATTGGAAATCGGACGACATCGACACCTTAATCCTCAGACCCCTCCTGAAGAAGATGACCCAAGAAACGCGACCTCCAGATCCATCGCCAAACGGGAGCTAATGAGGCCAAAAACCACTAGGGAATTGGTCTTTCTCCTCCTTAGGAAACGGTCACCTTCATACAATCAGAGCCTTAAGGCCACACCTTTATGTTTTGTATATATACCCTTGTAACATCTCATCTGTCCATATTCTACCAGTGAACAGGAGCACAGAAGCAAGTGCCCGAAATATATGGTTTCAACGTTTAAATAGTAATATATATATATATATATATATATATATATATATATATATATATATATATATATATATATATATATATATATATATATATATATATATATATATATATATATATATATATATATATATATATATATATATATATATATATATATATATATATATATACAGTCTGATTATCGTTAAACAGGTTTCAACAGGTCCACCCCATACAAAATCTCAATTTAACAACAGTAACCCAATAAAAAAATGCAAAAATAATTATGGGTACTCACCAACATCAGTACTTTGTAACATCACTCTTCCTATTCCTTGCTAGAAGCTTCCTAAGCCGCTTGGGGACCGAATCTGCAAGATTTTGCAGAGTTTCAGGTTCCAATGCCTCCCAACACTCGTGCAAGGCAACCTCTAACTTCTCAATTGTGGAAGTGTCTCAATCCCTCAATTTGGCTTTAAGGATTGCCCAGAGATTTTCTATGGCCGAGAGATCTGGGGAATTTCCTGGCCAGTCCTTTATATAGTCAATCCCACAATCCTCCAGCCAAGTCTTTATCAATTTTGCCGTGTGGGCAGGAGCACCGTCTTGCTGGAAGATGGACGTCTCACTCTTCTCAAATGATGACTCCAAATGCAGATTGAGAAGTGTATAATACACTTCTTTATTCACAGTAGTATTACGGGGAAGAATTACTAAGTCCCCCAAACCACCATAACCAAATGAACCCCAAACCATTAAATACTGCGGGTATTTAACATTGGTAGCGAGAAGGTTCACGCTAAGGGGGTCTTGCCCGGGAGCACGCCATGCAGACTTTCCCTTCGTGTCAGACACAAAGAACGTGGCTTCGTCTGACCAAAGCACTTCCCTCCACTCGTTCAGTCTCCAGCCTTTGTAATTCTTAGCAAACTCACGCCTTTTCTTTCTCTGGGCGACAGTGAGCAAGGGTTTTCGTACACACTTTTTTTACGATACCCCTCCCTGTGCAGAGATTCCTGAATCGTCCTAATAGACGTTTCCCCAAGCAGCTGAGGATTGTCCTCCTTAAGTTTACGTGCAGTAAGGGTGGGATTTTGTTGTATCTGACGCTTCAGAACCCCCAACATACGAGGGGGGATCTTCCTAGGCCTCCCACTACTATGGCCATGGGGGGGACATCACGGCTACCATTAGCCACAAACTTCTTGATGAGGTTATACACCGTTCTCTGCTTCACTCCAGTCTTAGCAGCAATTTCCTTGGGTTTTAACCCATCCTTGTGATACTGAATCACTATCACATTATGATCATGTGATGTACGGGGCTTAGACATCTTCAAACACTGGAACACAAGGCCCCAAACACAGCGCGCCGAAGCAAAACAATGGCAGGATCAGAGAGAGTCTCAAAAGCAAACCTCCACCCACGAGCTCATCAAGCACACTGACCATCTACAAAAAATGCTGTGGTTTAGTGGAAACATTGTCCCTTAGTAACCAATTAGTCATTTTCTCCCAGTCGATTTTTTCCCCATAGATTTGGAGCATAATCAAGAATCGCGGATTATGGTTGCGATCATAAAATTTGGCAACCCTAATCCGCGCAGACTGTATATATATATATATATACAGTACACGTGGAAAAATAAGCCATTTTTTAGTGAGTGGCTATAATTTTTGCGCTTTTTGACAGTACCCCATAAACCGAAAGGAAGGCAGCTAAAAGTTAAGCTACCGCATGTGAGATAATCTATGGGTTGGCAACCCTCGTTTCAAACAATAAAAAACCATTAGTCATCTGTGGTCTGTGGCTGGTGACTGATTTGTTTTTTGTTTCCGCCATTATTTCACGCTCTGTTCCTCATGGTTTTTTCCACATTTTGTGCTGTGTTGTCTGTCTCCAATGTCTAGGAAGGTTGTCGGAAGAGAGGAGATATCGTCAATCACTGACCTTCACAAATCAGGTATCCCTGTTTGTGAAATTTGTGTGCAGAAGGGGTTATCGAAGCATACTGTGTATTGATGGATCCATCAGTACAAAAACCCCGGTCTGGGAGGCCCCACAAGATCAAACCTGCTACCTTAAGCCTTATACACCGTCAGCTTAAGAAGAATACTTCTCTCACATCACCTGAGATCAAGGATAAGAACGCTCATGTGCTGGGAAATGTGGCCATAAGGATGGTGCAAGAACGTATCCACGACGACCTCTTGCTGCGGTCCTACAAGGCCACGAAGAAGCCGCTCCTGAACGCTCAGCAAAAGCAACGAAGGGTGCTTTTGCAAAAAAGTACTTTGTCTGGGAGCCTACTAAGTGGCGAGAGGTGTTGTGGACAGAAGAAGCTACATTCAGTGTTACAGGTAGTGGTGCTAAGAGGGTATACCATCCGTATGGCTCCGATCCCCACCTCCCCCAGTACACCTCCAAGACGGTAAAGCACCCACCTACCCTGATGGTATGGGCTTCTTTTGGGTATGATGGTGTTGGGAAGTTAGTGTTCCTCCCCAAGAATGATTATATGAACAGGTTTAACTACTTCCAGCTTTTGGGGGATCACTTAGAGGAATCTTTTGAAAACAGTGGCACCAGTTTTTTCATGCAGGATGGAGCACCGTGCCACACCGCTAAACTAGTAGTCAATTGGTTAAAAGACTGTGACATGGCCTTTTTTAGTGACTGGCCAGGGTCCTCGCCTGATTTAAATCCCATTGAGAACTTTTGGAGCATCATTAAAAGGCAACTCCCGACCCGGGATACCTCTTCTCTCCCAAAGCTCGAAGTAGCCATCAGGGAGCTTTGGGAGTCATTGGAGCCAGAGACCCTCCAAAATCTTGCAGACAGTGTACCCAAGCGACTTAGAGAAGTCATCAAGCACCAGGTCAACACAACCAAGTATTAGTGAGGGGATAAGTGCTCCAAATCATACTTTTTCAATGACTAATCCTAAAAATTGCATTTTTTTCAGGGGTGTGGCTTAACTTTCCACGTGCACTGTATATATATATATATATATATATATATATATATATATATATATATATATATATATATATATAAGGACATATATATACTGGATAAGTAGTTGGGGTATGGTTTCCATTTATTCCACTTGCTACGGTCCGTTTCACCTGTGTCACATTCTTTGTCAAGCAAGAGCTAAAATACGGTAATAGTCAGTATCCCATTTGTAGCTCTGAGAGGATGGGAATGTGGGTGGGGAGAGATTTGGGGTTCTTATTTATATTTGCAATGCTTAGTCACTCAAGGGGTGGTTAATTATGCACATTATATTCATATAATGTTTTTACACAGTGTAACGACATTATTACATTAGTTTTTCATTGTTTCTTGTTCTTATGGGTCTAATAAATTGATTGGTTTCTTCTGGTCTAATAAATTGATTGGTTTCTTCTGAATTATTTGGGTGGGGATTGTTTTGGCAGTGACCTTGACCTTGTGTACATAACGTCAAACGTCGTACATAGGTCTGGAAATAAATACTGCGAGACTTTATTATTGATTCAACACAATGGAAAGCTGAACGTTTTTCTAATCCACTGAGACGTGCAATCCGCTTCAGGCTATCTTTATGCCTAAAGATATGTACACACCTACACACATTCACTCAGCCAACCACATACGCACGAGAAAGCACGCGCGCACGCACACACATACATATATATGTGTTGTGTGTGTGTGTGTGTGTGTATATATATATATATATATATATATATATATATATATATATATATATATATATATATATATATATATATATATATATATATATATATATATATATATATATATATATATATATATATATATATATATATATATATATATATATATATATATATATATATAAATATATATATATATATATATATATATAAATTTATATATATATATATATATATATATATATATATATATATATATATATATATATATATATATATATATATATATATATATATATATATTATATAAAATCATACAATGGTTAATAATCTGTGTTGAACATATCGAAATGGAGAAACGTGCAAATAAACAGTTCGCGCGTTATGAACTATAATTATGGGTAGCCACGTAGAGTATGGAGGACTCAAGATACGAAGAAAATGACAGGAATAGTGACGCAGATTAGGAATGGGGAACTCCTTGTGGTCAAAGTCAACCTTTATAAGCCCATCTGGAATCTGGGTGCGCAGATCTTCTGGACGTTTAGTTTACAAGTGAAAAGGTGCTTTACATATAGATATAGATGTAGATATAAATTAGATATAGATATGTCACAAAGGGCGAGTAATTGAAAAGGCTTGAGCTCAGCGCTGTGTTAGGGACAATCCTGCGTTCTCGCTCAAAAACTACTATGGATTTCAGGCAAAAAATAGTGTGTTTTTCTTTAATATCTCCCATACTAATTATTTGATCAGAATGGTACTTTGATACAGCACTCTATAGACCTCCCCCTAATTTTTGATACTGTAACGCATTTTCAAATCTCGTTAATTAAGGTGTTTACTCTTGTCCTAGTAAAGCCAAAGCCAAATCTTTTTGGTAAGTTTGTTAAACAATCGAACGTATGCTGACCCTCCCTCACTTCGCTCTCCCTTCATCAGTTCGCTCTCCCTCCCTCCCTTCTCTCACTTTGCGAATGTCTTATCTAATATTTTCCATAATATCCACCTTTAACAATGGTATTTTCCAATATATTTGCCATCACAAGGATATCATTCGAAAATCCATAATGATAAGATTGTAAAAAAAGGTAACAGGGAAAATAAAGCATGGTTTTGGAAATCAAGAAGGTCGAATTATGGTTTCGTTAAGGTTCTTTTAACTGGAAAAATAATGAAACGCACATTTTCCAAAGGCAGGATTGATTGGCTTTACCTTCTCGAAAGGTAGAGTAAATGTAATCAAGTGTTATATAAGTTGACTGAAAATTTTACGGTGTATTGGCTCACTTAACCATTAACTATCGCAGTTTGGGTATCTGCTATGGTTTATGCCTAAGCAGTTTGTTGTCTCAGTGTTTGTTTGACTGAGGAGGTTTTCCCATCATATTCATGACTGGCATGTTACTTTGCCCCGTAAATGCAAAAATGCATTTGCATTACGTCCCCATTCCATATACAAATTGGAACAAGCTAACAATAAACTAAGGATTAGTCTTAACAGGCAAGAGAAGCTTCAGGTTTGTTGGACACACACAATAACACAATGGGGCATAAGAAACACAAGCATATTACTGAATAAGTAAATCTTAATATTTACCCTATAATTCACTTCTTATGTGTATATATATATATATATATATATATATATATATATATATATATATATATGTGTGTGTGTGTGTGTGTGTGTGTGTGTGTGTGTGTGTGTGTGTGTGTGTAATTGTGCATATCAATCCAACAAATTGTGTAGTTCGTAGATTTTTTATCATAGTTTTAAATACTATATTTATTTGTGTCACAGTATAATTCTGTTTGTATTCTGCAGCTATTGTGTTTTCCACACAGGCCTTATGATCGTATTGCAGACGTCATGGGCATGAAGACGACAACAGTGCATTCACTTTTACAGCGAAGCATGGGAACAGCACCCACGCCAAGTGCCTTTGATAATTTTGCTATCGGTGCCATTCGCCGCTATGTACATGGTGAATTCGCTAAGAAAAACACATTCACCATTAAAAGTCTGACACAGGGTTTACATGAAAACGGCATCATCCCAGCTGGAACATCAGAATCATCAGTGTGGCGATCACTACATAACACGGGGTTCTGCTATAAGACCACACAACGGAAAATGTATGTCAAAAGGGAAACTCTTGATATAATGTGCTGGCGCATTGCCACTCTCAGAGCACTTAATGAATATCGGAAGGAGGGGAGAAAGGTGGTATACATCGATGAAACATGGTTCACCACGAGGATGCATCCTAGCAGCGAGTGGGTTGATGCCACACAGTCCATGACAAGTGCCACCTACAGTCGGCAGGTCCCTCCTGGAGAAGGGGAGCGTTTTGTGCTTGTTGCTGCAGGCACAGAAGATGGTTTCCTTGAGGAATCATTCTTGTGTTTTCCTACAAAAACAAAACTGGTGACTACCATGGCGAAATGAATGCCGACCTCTTCGTTCGTTGGCTCACGTCCCAACTTCTTCCATCATTGCCTGAGCCAGCAGTGCTTGTGCTTGATAATGCACCCTACCACAACCAACTGAGGGAAGATAGTCGTTGCCCAAACTTCTCCACCATTAAAGCAGATATCATGAAATGGTTGAGGTGCCGCCAGATACCATTCCCTCCAAACGCCACACGCCCTGAGCTGTTGCAAATCTGCGAGCAAAATCGCCCACTACCTGTGTATAATATTGACATCATCCGTTCATGGGGACATGAAGTCGTCCGACTATCACCTGCTCATCCTGAGCTCAATGCTATTGAGCAGGTCTGGGGCTTTATGAAAAAACGTGTGCGTTCCTCATTGCAGCGATTCACTCGGGCAGATTTACATGCCAGAATAGAGGAAGCGAAGGTTGGTTAGTGCAACAAGGGAAGTGTGGGACGGTGTAATAAGACGGTCCAGAGCCTTCAAGGAAGCATACTGGTCAAATGATAATATCCAAAGACCTGTAGATCCTGTAATCATCACCATAAACAGTGATGATGAGGATGATCTGTTCCTTGACAGTGATGACGATTATGAATAAATTTTTTATGATTTTTGTTCAATTGTTTCCTTTACTTTCCAACTGATGGTGATAATTATTTCACATTAGAGAGAGAGAGAGAGAGAGAGAGAGAGAGAGAGAGAGAGAGAGAGAGAAAACTTTTATCATGCTTCTCTATCATTAACATCTTTATCATGATTATCATTACAAATGTTATCATTATTACTATTTTTGTCTTAACAGGTCTATATAGATACCAGGGGCACCACCAGATAAGGTAGCCCAGTTATGAAAAATAACAGTAAAACGAAAGGGAATGCAGATTGGAGATACATTAGATAAAAACTTCTGCATGACTGTTCAGTGCAATTTATGCTGTCTACACCTTAAAAAAGGAATGAAGCTTGGCTTTAGATATCTGAAGCTCTTGTAATTGTATGATGGATCTTAAGCTGTATTATGAGATTTAATTTTGTTTATCTTTCCAAATCGTAGCCGTACATCGCACGAAACTTTAAGGATTTACGAAGCCCTCAGGGCAGGTTCATCAAGTTGGATACATAGGCTAAAGGCTATAAACTCCTTATACACCCTGACGAAATACAACAATATCATGAAATATTAATAAGAATAACAAGAATCCAACATATCAATTCTATCAGTTATTAACAAATATAACAGGTTAGAGAAAAGATAAGAGTAAGCGACGCCGGAGAGACCAGGAAAGGGAGTTACTGGAGGGATAGGAGGGGGGTCAAGACAGAGGGTGGGAGGGAGGGAGAGGGGAGGGACGGGGGAGTGTAGGTATTCGAATTGCTTACCTACTTACCCGATTCACTCGGCTTAGGCTTTATTAGGCCAGGAGTAAACACCTTAATTAACGAGATTTGCCAATGCATTATAGTATCAAAAATTAGGGGAAGGTCTCAAGAGTGTTTTGTCAAAGTACCATTCTGATCAAGTAATTAGTATGGGAGATATTAAAGAAAAACACTATTTTTTGCCAGAAATGCATAGTAGTGGTGTACCTTTGTTCGAACGTCCTGACAACAGATCAGGTGCTCCGATGCGACATCGGCACGGAGCTTCTAGAAGATTCTGGAAGTGTCGACCGATAATCGAATGGGAGGGGCTGATGAATCAACGATTGTGAACTTTTTGGAAATGTGTTTCATGAAGGCGGGAACAGCCTTCTGTGAGAGACGCACTTCTTGTGGGCCTTTGGTTACCGTTAAAGAGGTACGCTGATTGGCATTTTAATGACCAGGTATACATCTTACAATTTTACAATAACTCATTATTGCAGATTTTTCTTATTATGCCCAGGTATATATTTTATTTTAGTGGGTTTTTTCATTTGATTCCTTAACGTGTATTTTACTATTCCAATTGTTTCAAAATATTTTCTATTTCCGTTTTCTCTGATGAATGACTTGTTCAGTGTTATGGGGTGAAGTGTTCTTTTCTTTGTTTGGCAGATGTTTCGTGGTTAAAAGCCACAATCATGGGAGATAGTCTAAAGACTTTTGACATCTGGTGGGGTTGGGATAATATAATTAGTAACGGTGGTGGGGGAACGTAACTTTGAGTTCTCCCTTTCATGTTTATTCTGTTTGAAATTAGGGTTTGATAATCCGTTACTTTGCTTAATTCCATCTAGTCAGTATCATTTTAACTTTGCCAAACAAATTCTATTTTTGTAGATTAGGATTTGATTTAAAACCTTAGCTAGTTCGAAGGAGCTAGAGAGAGAGAGAGAGAGAGAGAGAGAGAGAGAGAGAGAGAGAGAGAGAGAGAGAGAGAGAGAGAGAGTTTTTTGTCCACAGCTGGTGCTGCTGAAACCCACCACGACGACGACTCAGCATCTTTACTTGATGTCCGGTCTTTTAGATTTTTTCTCCTTGAAGGCCGAACTCTAGTTAATTCAATAAAACCTGTAATTTGTCAGCTACTCTACCTCACGCTCAAACGCGGGCATTTGGAGAGAAAGATATATCTCAGTGTACCCTTTATTACTCATAAATTTATAATATACATGAAAAACCATAATACAATACAGGCAATTCTTCTGGTACAACTGCTTTTGAATAATGAACATGCGAGTTGCCCATATTACCTTTGCCTTACATAGTTTTTAGGGTACGCCCAAAATAAAGTTAAGGTTATGTATTACAAAAACTAGTCTGCTCATTTCATTTACATTGCACACTTTTTACTTTGCGAGCTTTGGTTTATTGGTAGCACAAGGACCAGTTTCCCTCTTCCGACAAGTTAGTTTAATGGTTCTTTTATTATCAAATGGCTCACTGCAGTCCTCGAATTTTATAGTGACAGAGACCACAGCCTAAGCAATGTTATGTCATGTAAAAATTTTTAAGATTGACACAAACGCTGTATAACACACGGGGCGGGGCACTCCTCTGGGCAGTTCACGGCATTTCTGTCTTTCCGCAGTTTGGTGATGAGGTGGTTTTCCTCAAGGTGGGGTCGACTCGCTTCTTGAGGAGACGAACCTCCTTCGGAAGAATCTTTCAGGGCGGTTTCTTGAAGTCATTCTGAACAAGACTTTGCTCCCATTTCTCGGTCATCGTCACTTCCTGGGAATTCACGTCCCGAGAAATCACGCCTCCATCATTCAGCTTTTGAAAATAGCTACTTCTGTCACGCTCTGTTCGAGAAACAAGAAACAATTCATCTAACATTCTTGCCCGGAAAATCAGTTTTTATCGCGAGAATCAATACACGTATTATTCTGACCCTGGAAATCTACGTGTTTATTGATTTCATCAAGAGGGGTCTTCTGACATTGTCTTTCTATGTACTGTGACTGAAGTCGTCAGACAGATTTTCCTTCATTCTGGGGATGCCGCTTCGACGATGTCCACACTTTTGAATTGACTGACATCACGGCTTTCGACAATGAATTCATCGTCATTTGTTTCTTCCTCTGCAGTTTTTTCTTTCATAGAAGTTGGGATCTCTATCTCCTCTTCAACAAACGTCTCTTCGGCAGATACAGTCGGAAGACCCGAAAATTAAGTCTGGAAAAAAAGAAAAGAAACAACAGGCAGGAAAATTAGAATAGTAAACCACTAAAAATTTGGAGGGGTAGAATCTTTATATATCCATCGAAGTAATATCTGGAAAATAGAAATATTACAGGTGCGTCCACTTCTACCCTGGCCACTTAATGGGCAAGTACCCGCAGAGAAAAAGATCAGTCCAAGGAAATTAATATACCATAGAGTATCTCTCTCTCTCTCTCTCTCTCTCTCTCTCTCTCTCTCTCTCTCTCTCTCTCTAATAAGTTCCGCGTGACGGAACTGAAGTGACTATTACACTCACCGTTTGTCTTTTTATATGGCATAAATTTCTCTTCCATGCGTGGTACGTTATTTCTGCTTGCACACTTTCATTTGTTTAATCCTGTTTCCAGTTTTTTTCATTGCGCATATCGACAGAGAAACTTAGGGAAAACTTAAAATAACGATATAAATAAACATGGGTTCAAAAGAAGACGAAGCATTAGTAGAGATGAAAAAGAGATGAAAAAACATCAAGGTCAAACTAGACAGCAGTGTTGAACGTACGGGTGCTTTCATTTTCCCTCTGACCAAGCAAAGACGCGATAAAAGTTCCATTCGAAATGCTAAAGGTTCCTGTGACTCGCCTCTCAGTCATATAAAAAGAATGAGGTCCTACGGTACGGAGGCATTCAGAATTAATAATTGAATGTTGCTTTGTTTTGTGAATTTACTTAGAAAATACACGATGCACTTAAGTAAAGATTTAAAACATAGAATCTACCATTATGTAAAAGGATGTAGAGAGAATTTTCTAATTTATTGCTTTGGTTTACAAATTTGCTGCGTCTTCTAAAACTGACAGTTTTTTAGTACATAAGACAGATACAACCGGATTTAGTTTCCTCCGCACTGGGAAGACCCGAAAATGAAGCGTCTGGAGAAAAAGAAAAAGCAAGAGAATCAGAATGGTAAATCACTGAAAATTCGGAAGAGGTAGAATCTTTATATATTCATTGAAGTAACAGCCGGAAAATGGAAATATTACATGTATGTCAAGCATTACAGTTAGAACTTTACAGAGTTTATGTCTCGTTCCAGTCTCACTTCACTGCTTATATTGACATTACCCCACCCAACCTCTCCCAACCACCCACCCCAACCCACCCGACTTCCCCGTCTCTTTCCGCCATGCCATCGGTTAGTCACAATTTCGATTTCCTACGACCTGCTTTTTCCTAAACCCATCCTCGGTGAGTCAAGGCCAGCGAAGCCATTACCGTGGAAGGAAGGGGAGAGAATACATATCCGGTCAGCTAATGATAGACAGCCTCACATTAGGAGAAACTAACTGAAGGCGTAGAAAGACGTCCTCCAGGTGTCACTTGCAAGATGGAAAATGGTAAAACCGCCCTCGTTCCGGGGATGAGTTTTGTGTGCTAAACCATCACCATCACACATTCGCCCTAGTTAACGGTAGCCGGGCCAGGTAATAACATTTGGAGAACACAATTTAAGGCATTTAATGACATTAATGACGCTGGTGAGTGTCCGATGTTTACAAGGGGGTGGGGGTGTCAGATTCTCTCTCTCTCTCTCTCTCTCTCTCTCTCTCTCTCTCTCTCTCTCTCTCAAGTAGCGTGTCCTTCCCTTTTAGATGTTACTGCTAATTCTTCTTCTACCTTCTGTATATGTGTATAATCCATTGATGTATAGGTTAACGTATGGTAAGTTAGGGTAACAAAGCCAAGTTAACAGGAGGAGGGCGGGTTGGGGGGGGTTGACAGGATGTAAGGCGAGGGGCTTTGGGACAGGAAGTAAAGCGAGGGGATCTGGGGGGCTTTTAGCCTACTCGTTGGTCACTACCCCATTTTAACTTTTAACGCATCAGTCTTGGATGAACTCCTTGAGCAGTAAAACTTATACAAGTTTCTGCTTCACACTTCTACACATAATCCCATGTAACGCAATTTAGTAGCTACTTTGTTATCTTGTTCCAAAGGGCAGAAATTTCCATTTATTCTAAGGTATCAAACCCAGTGATTCTTCAAACGGACAGACACACATTGCAACGACCACCTCCGACCATTACCATATTTTATATTAAGTTATTAATTAGACCAGGCTTTTTTCACCAGTCCTGATCTGGGCCACAGTGGATTTATATTCCAAAGGGCTGGACCACAAAAAAGTACCAATGACAAATAAGGAATACCCAAAGAGGGTTAAAGATGCCCCGCAATAACCAAACAATTATTCATTACAAAAGAACGAAAAGCTGAATATTTAGGGAATATAAACTCATTCAATAACAACATCCAAACACACCTGTCATTCACCTACCTAACTTTCGCTCACGAAGTATTAGGGAAAGAAATTAGGGAGAGATAGGAATGACTCTTACACACACGTACGTAAATGTTATCAAACAAATGACAGTGACTCAGGAGGAAGAGAACCTTAAACCTGTTTCAACCATTAACAACCAGATACCGAAAGGCAAAATATTTACGCTTCATAAAGAACTACTTTCTCCAGCAAAGAATACACAAATATGTTAATATGGTGACGTTGAAGCTGGAGCAATAAGGTTGTCCATGAGGCAAGCAGAGAACACACTGGTAACGTGTCAGTGACGTCCCAGGGAAGAATGAATGACTCGTATACCCTTACCAGGAGAGATGTTCAGAGCAAGCCTTGTCACGACTCTGAAGGGCAAAGCACGGCAGAAGTGGCAGGCGCGGAGCTCCAAAATCACACCCGCAGACACATCTGGTAAAACAGGCGAAACACAGCGGAGGACTCCGGGAGGGAGTCACGGGAGCGTCACCCACTGCCCGGGTCCAACAGATGGAACTCCTCCGTAGGTAAAGGATCACGGCAAGCACCAAGGCCTCCCAAAAGTAACCCAAGGCCGTGATCTCTCTCTCTCCCCCAAAGGTAGCACAGCCAACGTAAAGCCGTAAGTCAAGAGCCGTCCTTCCAATACAAGAGAGTCGAGCACACTCCCGAATACTCGCCCAAAAGGTTCCCACAATGAATGCGGGAACTAGATAACAAGCGAAGGCAGACAACGAGCCGTCGAACGACCAAAACAAGAAGATAAAAAAAAAACACCCATGGGCGAGGTACCACTTGAATACAGAAAAACCCGCGGTGGTTGAAAAAAAAAAACCCTAATTCAGCTTTTCGTGACTGAGCAAAGCAAAGCAAAAATACTACGTTAAGTCACGAATAATTTTCATGGAATTACACACACATATCTATATATATATAAATATATATATATATATATATATATATATATATATATATATATATATATATATATATATATATATATATACAGTATATATATATATATATATATATATATATATATATATATATATATATATATATATATATATATCGATGTAATCCACAAAGAAACGATGGGGAGAAACGAGAAAGGGGGAAGGAAATCCAGATCTCAATTTGTCGCGACAGTTACGTCCTCCATCAACCCTCCTTCCAGGATCTTTATTGACTGAGCAGTTTAAGGAAATTCCATACCTACCATATGTTTACATTTGAATTAGAAGAACTGTGCAACACAACAAATAGATATTGTAAATGCTGTCTACATCTATTACAGGGTAACATAAAATACACAATTGCCTGTACATAGTTCATCCTACTGAGAAGTTGAACAATCTAGGTAAGGCTAAATAGGTAATTACATGAATACCTATCAGTACATGACATAATTTGTACTGATTTTTAATCATATGAAGAAACCTATACTTGAATAAACCTATACTGGTATTAAAGCTATTGTTCTCACTGCACTGAAAACAGGCTAATTTTATTAAATTTCAACGGAATCATTTTCCGAATAAAAATGCTTACTTAGACCATTGCATTGGATAAAAACATGTTCTAACGTGGTTACCAATGGCTTTGTTTTTCTCATCGTTAGCAAAATTGTACCGATGCTGTGCTATCCATTTTTCATCAGTTCTTGCTGATCGTCCAATTTAAAATTCATTACACCCACTATCCACTGTCGTATGTATATAGGGCTGTTTCTAATTAAAGTAAGCGGGTAAGTAACTGCAAATGATGAATTCACTAACTTGAGTGGATGGATCACATGATCGATGGCAAAGGTATCTATGGTAAACTTAGTATATTGCTACTTAACTTCACCTTATCACTAGTGGAACAGAAAAATTTTTGGCAAGCGAGGAACATTCATTAATATCGTATAAAGCAAAATTAGGTTTAAGACCTAATTCATACATAATCTATATATCTAGTCATCAAAAAATTCATGGGTGACTAGATGAAGAGCTCTTGAATACAAAAATCTTATTACTGACTGTCTCACTTCCTCATTATGACAAGACCTTTTATAGCACTGATAATGATGTTACTGTTCCTAACCTTTCCGCTGTACTTCGAATTTCAAAATATTGATATTTCCAAATACACTGACATCCACGAAAGCTATAATCTTTTTTTCTTCCTACTCAGTTGTAAACAGAATCGAAGTTACTGTACCAGTCCATTCAAGAAAGAGTGTTTACATATGATCTCTGGCCGAGTGAGTTTTCCTAATAATAAAGATATCGTCAACATAACGGAACCATTGGTAAAATGGAATTAGCTGGTCGACTCTCATACTATTTCATTTAAATATTAGACAGAACAAGTGAAAGGCAATTTCCCATCTGCATGCCAACTTCGGTCTAAAATATTTACAATTAAAAACAAACCAGCATCTACTACGCAAGGTCTAATTGACTGTAAAATGACACCAACCAGTAAATTAAAAACATACCTATCTAGTTTACATTTCAAAAACTCTAGAATGTCATTAACAGCAACACAAGTGAACAACCTAATTACATCGAAACTGACTATAATTTCATTGTCCTTGAGCTTACCATTTTGCAGTTCATCAATAAAATCAACAGAATTAATGACACGAGAGAGACTCTGAAATTGTACTAACTAACGGCTGTAACAATGAGACAAGATTTTTAGACCACGAGTATGTGACACTTCCAACTGTGCTTATGGTAGGTCTCATGGGATAATTGGGTTTAAGGCTTTTACATTACGTTTTCTGCTAAAGCTATGTCCGTCACTGATTGGTTACATTTCTGATATCTTATTTGGCATCCTTTATATTTTGATAAGTTTTCATATAGTATAATGTACCTCATAATATACAATTGTCATTTAGTGAACACTGATTTGAATACAGACAATTTAATTTGATTCTTCCTAAAGATATAGAGATTCTAATGATGAAAGCTTTCATTTTTTTTTTCAGACAGATAGAAAGCGAGACAAACAGAAGAGCCGCTTCACATGTTCTACATCGGTGTACTGTATAGGTAATATAGATTTCCAGATATAACAAAACAATTTTACTTTGATATATAAAATTCTATTGATACTTTAGTAAATATAGTTTATTGTTTGTTGAGTTTCAAACTAGGAAGGATATCACTTTGGTATCAACATGCAAGATAGCCTGAAGTAATATTACTCCAATAGCGGTGGAGCTTCTCGCGTTCCTGAACAGTATTTCTTCCCTGCAATTTCTGTCTCAAAAACAAAGAAATATGTAGGTCGCTGTATCAGAACATCTTGGTGTGTACCAACCAAAGCAAGAGAATAATAGCCCTACCCTGCTGACGCCACTACTCTATTATTTTTTCTTTTGCTAACAAAGTTACTCCTTCTTACACTTTTAGATGAAATGGTGCAACTTACTTTTTGCAAAGATGTTTTATGCCATCATGGGATGTCACTCATTCGTGAACATCGAGTGTCGATACACAAGTTATGCGTCGTAAACATAGAAACTGGCCAAGCCCAGCTGAGCGTTTAATTTTCAGTGTTCTATAATTTAGACCGTATCGGGTTGTAGATATCAAGCAATATTTAACATTGTTTAAAATCGCGTTCTCCCACCTCATAGAGGTAGTAAAAAAATACTGCACTTGCGCTTCTGCTCTTACAACAACAATAATGTTACAGTTATATTAGTTATATTGCCAGGAGTCATAACTCGCGTTCCCCGTGTAACTGCTGTCAGAAAATCCCTCGCCCACTGCTGTTCAATAACTGGAACTTCCCCATTTATCTCCTGACCCTTCGACGAGCCTTTCAATTCCTGGCGAAGAGACCCTCAAGTGGAACCCTGAACATTTGGTAGACCTGGGATTTCCTCCGGCTTTCAAAACTCGTATGATGAGTTGAGTGTTAAATCTTGCCTAAAGTTATTGATAAAACCCTTTACAATATAAAAATATACTCCCTCTTACTCCCAAAGCTGTGAAGAATCTTTTACTGAAACATAATTAAATTTTGTTTTACTATTGTACATGATTATCACTGCTGTATGCAAATTACTTTAATTTATTATTTCCCAGCGGTAAAAATGTAGTGTTGTAATGTGCACTGAATCCTACCGTAGGAGCATTTTGCTAGGAATGCATATTTTTCACTGGGTTGAATAGTGGATAACGAATATCCATCTAGAAATTTGTTTTTTTGACCTTAATTTGGCCCTTCAGCTCAGAGACGACAGCAGCACACGCGTCCATAACTATATATCCAAGGCTCTGTGAAGAGATTGCTGTTGTGGACTTGAGGTCCTCAAATGACTGCCTTGTTGTAAGGAAAAGCAGGGTACTGGAAAGTCTCTCCCTTGCTGTTATTGCGGCCCTCATGCGTGTGGTTTGCTTGCTTGTGACAGACGCTACCCGTGGAAGTAATTCATTAAACGTTGAGTGATGAATAAATACAATCTGTTTATGGTCACAAGGAGAAGACAGAGTTAACTGCTTTACAAAGGCATTGAGTGAAAATTAATTTCTTCTTTTATGACAGTACTTTGTCCACATTATCTTCCTCCGTTTTGACGGGATTTTGTGGTTGCTAAAGTTAGGTGTATCTTCTAGAGGCCGCCTCAGTATTCATGACTAAACTGCGAAAGTCTTTCAGTGGTAGGTGACTGCACAATCTTCTAGCTAGTGTGCGGCAAGTTCTAACGTCTAGTGCTGGCATTACTGATAGTCTCCAGAGGCCTTCAGTGCCACGGTTGAATCCACCTGCATGTAGAATGTCAGCAGTGCTGTAGATTCATAAAACATTTTATCCAGAGCTTTGTATGATGTATATTTTCACCATACTGTAGTGTTGGAATGATAACTCAACAGAGAAAAAATCATATTTCAGTTTGTATGTTGTCATGACGAATGACTCGAATCAAAGTCACTATCACCTCACCCTGTGACATACAAAGATATTAAGAATGATTTTCAAAACACTCATTACACTGACAATCTTCAGTAACACCTGGAAGAAATTACAGTAATTCAAGACTATGAAAGAGATGCGGTTATTACATTGTCATTTTTATTTGCAATATAATCAATATGCTAGTCACCACTCTACAAACCCTTCCGTTATTAGGATATCCTCCGATTAACTATCCTCCGATTAACTTAACAATACAAATTATATATCTAAATATATATATATATATATATATATATATATATATATATATATATATATATATATATATATATATATATATATATATATATATATATCACATCCTTTCCAACCCCACTTCTGATCAGAGGGATCTATAACGGACAGAGGAAGTTCTCTCGGAATGAAGAAACAAGCATGAAATGAGAACTGCCAGTTGTCTGAAAAACTCAGAACTTGAATGAGAAAACAGGTAAGACAGATACTGGCTTTGTCTTTATTGGTAATTCTTCAAGCTTCCAGGCAGCATATTCTTCTTTTTAAAGGCTTATTCTTGTAATATCTCAAACAAATAATTTTGGATGTTTATTGGTTTATAATAAAGTGCAATCTCTGGATAATACCTTACGTTCTTTGGAAATTCAGTTTTCAAATTTGGTTTCATCCAGGCTTAATCAAATGCAGCCCTTGAGGGAAATATTTCAGGGATTCCTTCTTCCAGACTGTAAAAAGTCTGAAAGGTTGAGCAAATTTTACCTCGTTATTAGAAGTTTTTTACCTGTTTATAAACCAGAAATTCGTGATTGTCTACATTCTAATCTCTTGAATAAGAAAGGACAGAATCTTCCACTCATTTGGACATAGATTGCGCATCATCATAAAAAAACTATGGCATCAGCAAGTAAAGAGCAAGTTTATTTCCTGCAACCAGGTTATTAGAACTTGAAAGCCTTGAATGATGTTATAGAAAAATGGGGTGCTTACAACGTCGTGGGATTTTATGAGAAAAATTTCCTTCTGTTGACTGAAGGCATCACTCAAGAACTGCCGCATTTTGTTGCTTCCCTGCAAATATTTTACTGTATCGGGTATCTACTCCACTACGATACAAGACTAACGAACAGATCTCAAAGCCGTGGAAAAAACCAATGAGAGAGAGAGAGAGAGAGAGAGAGAGAGAGAGAGAGAGAGAGAGAGAGAGAGAGAGAGAGAGTTTCAATTTCAACCATAACGTATTATTAATCTTAATCATGAGGACCATGTGCCATTTTGAGAATAAAAAGGAAATGGATGTTTAATATACTTAGACTATAAGTCGTCCCTTGGAGGAAATAGAAGAATAGAAATGTATTGTTTTCATGTTCAAAATAGAATGAGAAGTGCTGGAAGCAGCCTTAAAAATGTAAATGCATCCAGAGTAAGATAATGTCCAACAATTAATACTGCTAATGTAAGCAACTGCTTTCAGAGCCATTTAATATTAAGCCGGGAAACAAAACTTCAAGACTATTTTTGAAACAAAACTTGACTTTTTTTTTTAATATAATAATCCGTAGACTAAATATGGGCAAAATTAAATACTACTGAGTCATCAAGTAGAAGAATAGGTACAGATGTGCAGAGAAATGGAACAAAGACTGTATGTGGCCATATGCCAAAATTCAAGATTTTGTAAGGATAAAAAGGAGGTTAATTGCGACACAACATGTGTTAGAATACACAGCCCTGAGAGTATAGGGTCTACCATTACATTTCAATATGAATTCATGACTTTTGAAATATATTTTCAATGGAAAATGAGAGAAATCGAGGAAAAAAACTGGTGATCGTGGCCAAAGTTAACAGGTAAGTTAAATCCCTGACGCTTGCAGATGACAGTGCTAACTAGCAACAGTGAAAAGAATTTTGTAATAAACGTAAAGTAAATAGTTTGAGAGCAAGGGCAGCAGTGGTCGAAGTTGTAACTCCGTTTAGGAAGTCAGCCACATAATTCAGATGGAGTCTCAAACCACCATCTCATCAATCGCTCCTGGAGGCCACAAGTGTTCAGCAATGTATAACCCCCCCCCTTCTCTCTCTCTCTCTCTCTCTCTCTCTCTCTCTCTCTCTCTCTCTCTCTCTCTCTCTCTCTCTCTCTCTCTCTCTCTCTCGCTCTCTCTCTCTCTCTCTCTCTCTCTCTCTCCTTTTAATATGTTAAACATCTCTCTCTGTGCCCAGAATGAAACGGATAAATTCACCAACCTCATTAATCTACCTCACGCAGAAAATCTATGATGGTGCTGAAATATCTAATCCATTCGTTTTGAATGAGAGAAACTCAGAATGTGGCAATACTTCCATCTGAAATATCCCTAAAGCATTTAGATGTCATTTACTGACAAAATTCGTCAATTCGTATTTTACGGCCAAATATTACTCCAACAATTACCATCAAATATGCAGTTCTTCATTTTATGTTATATGTATTTTTTCCAAAAATTCAAATGCATTGAGGAGAGAGAGAGAGAGAGAGAGAGAGAGAGAGAGAGAGAGAGAGAGAGAGAGAGAGAGAGAGAGAGAGAGAGCATTCTCATCACCATTAAAGACAGCAAGTTCTGGGCATCAATAGAAGAACTACTGTGAATCTTTAAGGATTAAAGACTGATGAAAAGGTCTAATAAAAGAACCACCACCAATAAGTAAGTTACAGCATGCCATATCTTCCATTCAGACTTATTAAACTCAAAATAATTACAGTCCTGTTACCTCGTAGTTAGTCTCGATGAAATTGCCTTAATGCTGCATTTTATGCAGAACATTGCTATTCATAACCGTTCATGACAGACAGCATGAATTTAGAGCTGACCATTCCACCGGCCCTACCTGTATGCTGTTGAGAAACTCCGGTACTGCAACAATGATAACTCTGATATTTATGCCTGATCTGTTGATGTTAACGAAGCCTTTGATTCAATCAAATTATTCTAATAAAAATATTATTGGAATGCAGTGTCCATACGCTTATGTAAATCTGATTCACTTTTGGTACAGCAATTAGCTGGTTAATATGAAATGTAGGTTCTGTGTCGTAACCGAACTGGAAATGAAATGTGGAGTGCGTTTGGAGGACATATTGTTAATTCTGTTTTTCCCGGAATTTATTTTCATATTTGAGGTCAGGTTAGGCACAAATTTAATAGGCACATCTTCCCAGGAAACCTGAAGACTTGGTTTTTAGTTTTGACTTGAAGATGAACATTGTAATTCATCACCGCAAAATACTAGAAACCGATTGTAATTTACTCAAAATGAAAAAAAAAATCATAGGTCTTCCCTTAAACTTACCTATGAACTTTGCAACGATAATTCACTAATTTCCTGGACGTCTTGGTGAAAAAGTAGGCAAGTAAGTAATACACGACTTCGGCATACAATAAAACCACCAACTATGGTATATGCATGAATGGCACTAGTGAATGCCCCCACAGGTACAAAAAAGTGTAATAAATGCATACCTAAGGAGCTCTTTCCCAATGCTCCTCTTATGATAATGTACACAGTTTCAGAGGTCGTCACAAGTCTTAGTGAACAACAGACACTCATCCAATGAAATTCATACATGCATAAATAAACAATGGAGAGCTATATGGAAAGCCAACGCCAGCCGGACGATACACGTTCCCCTATAAAACTATATTACCCGAATTACATTCCCGCAGGATATAAAACCGACGAATATGCTTCACAGGAAGTAATAAAAAGTGGAACTGCTCCAGTTAATGACAACGAAACAGTCAAATTTACTATATTTTACAACAACCGGAAGACGAGTAGCATTAGCATGAAAAGGAATCTTTCTGATATGAATCGCACGGCCCTGGTTAACCAACATACACGCCCAATCGGAGACTGTAAGCTCCGCAAAATGTCATACACTGGGATGACTCACAACGCTTTCTCGTCACTTGACATACCACAGTACACAGACAGGAACGCGGAAAACGCATCCACTTCAAGCGCATGACACTAGCCTAACAAGGAGACGCTAGTGAACAACACCTTTATCATTAGTTCTAATGAAAAAAAGTGCCTTCAGATAAAAGAGGCTTTGCATATAAGCGAGACAAAATCGTCAATGAATGCGCAGATTGGTTCTACATCTATTCCCCTGCCTTCGTTCAACTGACCGATACTAGCATTGTGATTTTTGCAAATATAGCTTTTATTCTTTTAGTTTTAGTAACACTCTTGGTGTTGGCTTTTTTTTTTTTGTTGTTGTTTGGCAAAACCAGTCATTTATTTTTAACTGGCAATCTGTAATTGGAGCCAATTTTATGTATAAACGTATATGAATTACTTTAATTTTAGAAAACAAGCAAACTGTCATTGCTTATTCAAGGTAGTTTTTAAATAGTTCAAGGGCTGACTAAGACTCTATTTTCCAATGTATATTTAAGC